>NC_142809.1:31120604-31420604 GCF_049724085.1 Artemia sp. Qi Xiang Cuo
TGCTTCGAAAAAGTTGCAAGATGCTTATCTTTCTGCTAAAAAGCTGGCAGGGGGAATGGGACCATTTTGGTCCTTGGGTCAAAAAGATTAATAATCCACGGATTATTCTGATTTAAACATGGTGCAATATGTGTCTACTTTTTGCATTAAAAAACTGGTGTTAAAATAGAGGGGGCTGGAAATTTTTTTTTTTTCAATTAAATAAATATTTATATTTTACTTTATTATCAAAATAAACTAATAATTTTTAAAAATTTAGATTTTTTAGAATGATTTTCAGCTCTTAAACTAAGGTAAGCAGCATAGATTCTAAATTGTTTTGCTTCTTCTTCTAAAGACTAAAAGCACCATTAGGCTACTATGATCTAAAATATCACTGAAATACATTTCCCAGCAGTATATGGTAACGAAACATAAGCAAGAAATAAATCAGGTTAATAGTTATCGAAAATTTCAACGGGCTCACTGATCAGGATGCAAATTGCACAGTAAATTCTGTCCTATAAGAGATCTATGTGGATGTTTCAACTCCTGAAAAATATATGTCCAAGTGCATAAGTACCCCTAGTTCTAGTGTCTGTCTTAAGTAGTCAAAACTTTTTAAAAGAGGTAACCACACAGTGTAAGGAAAGAATTTCTTTCTTAACTTAATGACAAGACAATTTCTTTTTATTGTAATAATGAGAAAATTTTTAATCACCAGAAATTGCTTACAATTATCCATTTTCTATGTAAATGTTTACAAAAAATGTCAGTATTGTTAAGTTGAATAAACTATTCAAAACTGTTGAAGAATCTAATTTGAAACCTGAATATATACAAAAAAAATAATTGCATAACAGCGAAACAAGACGTGCTGGTTTTGGTTTATCACTAAAAAAAAAAAGACATTGAACTTTGAAATTGCGTAAATCTCTTTGAAAGGGTGTAATGCTCCTGTAGAATAGAATTACCTACCGGAAAAACCGGAAGGAACAAAAAGTCGTAGAATTCAAAAGATGGTAAAAAAAAACATGTATATACCTTGAACTAGAAATTGCGTAAATCTCTTTGAAAGGCTGTAATGCTCCTGTAGAATAGAATTACCAGAAGAACCGGAAGGAACATAAAGTCGTAGAAATGGTAGTTCCTACTCTACTGAGAGAATAAAATAAAGACCATTCACCGATTAGATTAGGAAATGATTCTATACACAGTGACTGACTTAGCTTGCCTACTGACCCGCTTTTATTAATTAATTAAAAAAAACCTAGTTTTTTAAACTGAAAGTTAGGAGCGACATTAAAACTTAAAACTAACAGAAATTATTCCGTATATGAAAGGGACTGTCCCCTCCTCAAAGCCTCGCTCTTTATGCTAAAGTTTTACTCTGTCTCACAAATTTATTTTTTACAACAATAAAAAACTTTAGCGTAAAGAGCGAGGCGTTGAGGAGGGGACAGTCCCTTTCATATACAGAATAATTTCTGTTCGTTTTAAGTTTTAATGTCGCTCCTTACTTTCAGTTTAAAAACTTGTTATTTTTATTTAATTTTTGAACGTTTTTTGAATAAATACAGGTTTTGATCTTGGCTCACCGTACATGAATAATTAAAACAAAATTTTCATATTAATTTACTTTTATTTAGTTAAATGGCTTTCTCGAAACTTGTTTAATTTTATTTATGAACGTTTTTATTAGTAATAAATATACCTAACTTACGAATTAACTTACGTAAAGAACTTCTATATTCATATATTTTTAATAAGTTTATTAGGGGGTTCGCCCCCAAGTCAATACCTTGCTCTTTAAGCGAAAGTTCGAATTTTGTTCCAATTCTTTAAAAATGACCGCTTAATCACAAAGGCCGTTAATTAAAATAAATAGCTCTAATGAAAGTGCTAAAAAATCTTAGGCTTAAAGAGCGAGGTATTGATTGCGGGGTGAACCCAATCATATATGTAATATTTTCTGTTCGTTTAAAGTTTCGATGTTGCTGCTATTGCAGTTGAAATACTTGTTTTTTTTATATTAAATTTCTGATCTTTTTTTAAATAATGCTGGGAAGTCCAGCGTCCCCTTCATAGCAATGTCCCTTCCCCTATGAAAACTTCCTTCATGGAAAAATCCTCCCACATAACCCCCGACCCACCCACCCCCCCACTACCAGGAAAAATCTCCCCTGAAAACGTCTGTATACTTCCAAATAACCAATACTATATGTTAACATTGGGTAAAGTTCATAAGTTTCAGCCCTCCCCCCGGGAATGTAGGGGGATTAAGTCATCCTAAAAGACATACTTATCATATTTTCGAACATGTTGAACAAAATGGCTATCTCAAAATTTCGATCAGGTGACTTTGGGAAAAAAATGAGCGTGGGAGGGGGCCTAGTTGCCCTCCATTTTTTGGTCACTTAAAAATGGCACTAGAACTTTTAATTTCCATTCCAATGAGCACTCCCACGATATTCTAGGACAACTGGGTCGATACGATCACCCCTGGGAAAAAAAACAACAAATAAACACGCACCCGTGATCTTTCTTCTGGCAAAAAATGCAAAATTCCACATTTCTGTAGATTGGAGCTTGAAACCTCTACAGTAGGGTTCTCTGATACGCGGAATATGATGGTGTGATTCTATAACTTTTAGGGGGTCTTTCCTCCTTTTTTCGAAAATCAGCCAAATTTTCTCAGGCGCTTAACTTTTGATGGATAGAATTAAACTAGATGAAACTTATATATTTGAAATCAGCATTAAAATCCGATTCTTTTGATATATCTATTTGTATCAAAATATCGTTTTCTAGAGTTTCGGTTACCAATGGCCCGGGTCGCTCCTTACTTACAGTTCGTTACCACGAACTGTTTGAAAAAATAAAAAAACAATTTTTTTTAACAGATTTTTGACTGAAAGTAAGGAGTGACATTAAAACTTAAAATGAAACGAAATCTTTCCGAATATGAAGGGGTTGCCTCCTCCTCAACACCTCACTCTTTGCGCTAAAGTTCTTAGTACTTTTGAAAAAATCTTCTCATTGTTCCAATTAAACGAACATAGTATTTCAGAAGTCGTTCTTCGTGAATTGGGAGAAAATTAAAAATTTAGCGTAAAGAGCGAGGTGTTGAGGAGGAGGAAACCCCCTTCATATACGGAAGTAGGGTAAGAGGTTCCATTTTTGATATTCCTATAGCAATTTCCATGTTATTTGCGGCCTTTATGTTCCTTCCTGTGTTATTTGCTTGCCTTATGTTCCTTGGTACCTTTCCAGAGCATGTACTTATGGATTTGGGTGGATTATGTTCCCTCCCATGCTATTTTAAGGGCTTATGTTCCCTCCCATGCTATTCTAGGAGCTTATGTTCCTTCCTATGCTATTACAAGGCTTATGTTCCCTCCCATGCTATTCTAGGAGCTTATGTTCCTTCCTATGCTATTCTGGGGGTTTATGTTCCTTCCTATGCTATTCTGGGGGTTTATGTTCCTTCCTATGCTATTCTGGGGGTTTATGTTCCTTCCTATGCTATTCTGGGGGTTTATGTTCCTTCCTATGCTATTCTGGGGGTTTATGTTCCTTCCTATGCTATTCTGGGCCTTTACGTTCCTTTCTGTGCTATTTGGGGCCTTTTATGTTCCTTCCGGTGTTATTTGCTTGAAGCTATAGGAATCTTTTTGTTATTCTATAGAAGCTCTTCACCTTTTCAAAGAGAGTGAGTATCCTCTCACATAATGGAATTTGAGGGTCGATAAAGTGAAATTATGTCACTATTCTAGTTTTTCTAAACCAGTATTGCCTATAACTTAATATATTCAAATATTTTTTGATAACTTGATAGGTGATTTGAATAAAGCCCAGTATCGCATACACTATTAGAGATATCAAAATGATATCTCATTTGCATTAAGCTAACTCAATTTGCGAAAAGAAATTATATTTACACAACTCTGCTCTGATTGAATTGTCGCCAGCAATGGGATCGAAAATGACACGTAATCACTGCTAAGCCTTTTGTTATTGCCAGAGGATTACCCAATTCACTTCTTAGTGTTAACTGACAGAGTTCCAAATACGAACATTTTGAAAAGCAGACAGTTTTTCTTGTTATTAAAAAATTTGACACTATAATCAGAATTATTTGATTGGCATTTAAAAAGGAGTAATGAGATTTGCAAATTGGAGCGTAGGATTTGTCAATTTTGGAGGGAAAACCAAAAATACTCAGAATCCAAAATAAATGGGATTTGCCTCAAGGGGAAGACTCAGAGGCCCTTCGTTCCCCCATTTCTGAGGGCAGGGGGGGGGAGGGGGGGTCAATTTCAGAGGGAAAACCAAAAATACTCAGAACTTAAAATAAACGCGATCTGTCTCATGGGCAAGGCTCATAGGTCCTTCGTTCCTCCATTTCTGAGGGGCAGAAGAGGGAGGGTATCAATTTTGGATGGAAAACCAAAAATACTCAGAATCGAAAATAAACGGGCATCTGCCTCAAGGGGAAGGCTCAGAGGCCCTTCGTTCTCCCATTTCTGAGGGCAGGGGAGGGGGGTTTATTTTGGAGGGAAAACCAAAAATTCTCAGAATCGAAAATAAACGGGATCTACCTCAAGGGTAAGGCCTGGGCTGATGTTTGCAAGTCGAAGAATTTGTCTTTGTTGGTTTGAATGTCTAAAGTGCCTGTCTTTCTCTGTTTACATGTCCGATTCTTTTTGTTTGCATGTCCGGGTTGGTGTTTGCAAGTCCAAGTTGGGTTTTCAGACCTAAGTTTTTTAGATTTTCGTGGGTGTTTGGTCCCCGGGGTTTATTATTTGAGAAGTTAACTTTAGTATTTCGTGATTTGACGTGCCTGAAATCATGAATTAGAATAGTTAATTAGCTGTTTGAGTTTTCAGACCTAGTTTTTTAGATTTTCGTGGGTGTTAGGTTCCTGGGATATATTATTTGAGAAGTTAACTTTAGTATTTCATGGTTTGACTTGCCTGAAATCATGAATTAGAATAGTTAATTAGCTGTTTAGGGATTTTCAGATCTAGATTTTTTAGATTTTCGTGTGTGTTTGCCTTCTGGGGTTTATTATTTGAGAAGTTAACTTTAGTATTTTGTGGTTTTACGTGCCTGAAATCATGAATTAGAATAGTTAATTAGCTGTTTGGATTTTCAGACCTAGTTTTTTAGATTTTCGTGGGCGTTAGGTTCCTGGGATTTATTATTTGAGAAGTTACCTTTAGAATTTCGTATTTGAAGTGCCTTAAATCATGAATTAGAATATTTAATTGGCTGTTTATGGATTTTCAAACCTAAGGATTTTAGGTTTTCGTGTGTGTTTGACTCCTGGGGTTTATTATTTGAGAAGTTAACTTTAGTATTTTGTGGTTTTACGTGCCTGAAATCATAAATTAGAATATTTCATTAGCTGTTTAGGGTTTTCAGACATAGGTTTTTTAGATTTTCTTTGATGTTTGACTCCTGGGGTTTATTATTTGAGAAGTTAACTTTAGTATTTTGTTGTTTTACGTGCCTAAAATCATGAATTAGAATAGTCAATTACCTGTTTAGGGTTTTCAGACCTAGGTTTTTTAGATTTTCGTTGGTGTTTGTTTCCTGGAGTTTATTATTTGAGAAGTTAACTTTAGTATTTCATGGTTCGACGTGCCTGAAATCATGAATTACAATAGTTAATTAGCTGTTTGGGTTTTCAGACCTAGTTTTTTAGATTTTCGTGGGTTTTAGGTTCCTGGTGTTTATTATTTGAGAATTTAACTATAGTACTTCGTGTTTTTACGTGCCTGAAATCATGAATTAGAATAGTTAATTAGCTGTTAGGGTTTTCAGACAAAGTTTTTTAGATTTTTATGGGTGTTAGGTTCCTGGGATTTATTATTTGAGAATTTAACTTTAGTATTTCATTGTTTGACGTGCCTGAATTCATGAATTAGAATATTTAATTGGCTGTTTGGGGATTTTCAGACCTTGGTTTTTTGGGTTTTCGTGGGTGTTTGGTTCCCGGGGTTTCTTATTTGAGAAGTTAACTTTAGTAGTTCGTGAGTCGACTTTCCTAAAATCATGAATTAGAATAGATAATTATCTGTTTTTGTTTTCAGACCTATTTTTTTTAGATTTTTATGGAGGCTAGGCGCCTGGGATGTAGTATTTGAGAAGTTTACTTTAGTATATCATGATTTAACTGTAATGAAATCATTAATTAGAATATTTAATTTGCTGTTTGGGGATTTTCAGACCTAGGTTTTTTAGATTTTCGTGTGTGTTTGACTCCTGGGGTTTATTATTTGAGAAGTTAACTTTAGTATTTTGTGGTTTTACGTGTCTGAAATCATGAATTAGTATAGTTAATTACCTGTTTAGGTTTTTCAGACCTAGGTTTTTTAGGTTTTAGTGGTTGTTTGTCTCCTGGGGTGTATTATTTGAGAAGTTAACTTTCGTATTTTGTAGTTTTACCTGCCTGAAATCACAACTTATAAGATCTCATGGGCAGTGGAGAGTTTGCGGACATTGTGCCTTGAAATGTTCGTGGGTGTGAGGTCACCGGAGAATTTTATTGGAGAATCTAATTTTATTAAAACAGTGTTGGTAGTACCTTGATTAAGGAGTTAGATTAGTTTATTGGCGGTCTGGTTTTTCAGATCTAGTTTTTTAGGTATTCTTCTTATGCTGGCTCCTATGGGGAATTGTTTGACAATTTCTCCTTTGTAATTCGTGATTCGACGTGCCTGAAATCATGAATTAGAATAGTTAATTAGCTGTTTGGGTTTTCAGACATAGTTTTTTAAATTTTCATGGGTGTTAGGTTCCTGGGATTTATTATTTGAGGAGTTAACTTTAGTATTTCATGGTTTGACTTGCCTGAAATCAGGAATTAGAATATTTAATTGGCTGTTTGGGGATTTTCAGACCTAGGTTTTTTAGGTTTTCGTGGGTGTGTGTTCCCTGGAGTTTATTATTTGAGAAGTTAACTTTACTATTTTGTGGTTTTACGTGCCTGAAATCATGAATTAGAACAGTTAATTAGCTGTTTGGGTTTTCATACCTAGTTTTTTAGATTTTCGTGGGTGTTAGGTTCCTGGGATTTATTATTTGAGAAGTTAACTTTAGTATTTTGTGGTTTGACTTGCCTGAAATCATGAATTAGAATATTTAATTGGCTGTTTGGGGATTTTCAGACCTAGGTTTTTTAGGTTTTCGTGGATGTTTGTTTCCCAGAGTTTATTATTTGAGAAGTTTACTTTAGTATTTCGAGGTTTGACGTGCCTGAAATCATGAATTAGAATAGTTAATTAGCTGTTTGGGCTTTCAGACCTAGTTTTTTAGATTTTCGTGGGTGTTAGGTTCCTGGGATTGATTATTTGAGAAGTTAACTTTAGTATTTCATGGTTTGACTTGCCTGAAATCATGAATTAGAATATTTAATTGGCTGTTTGGTGATTTTCAGACCTAGGTTTTTAAGGTTTTCGTGTGTGTTTGACTCCTGGAGGTTTATTGTTTGACAAGTTAACTTTAGTATTTTGTGGTTTTACGTGCCTGAAATCATGAATTAGAATAGTTAATTAGCTGTTTAGGGTTTTCAGACCTAGGTTTTTTAGATTTTCGTGGGTGTTTGTTTTCTGGAGTTTATTATTTGAGAAGTTAACTTTAGTATTTCATGGTTTGACATGCCTGATATCATGAATTAGAATAGTTAATTAGCTGTTTGGGTTTTCAGACCTAGTTTTTTAGATTTTCGTGGGTGTTAGGTTCCTAGGGTTTATTATGTGACAAGTTAACTTTAGTATTTCGTGGTTTGACTCGGCTGAAATCATGAATTAGAATATTTAATTGGCTGTTTGGGGATTTTCAGACCTAGGTTATTTAGGTTTTTCGTGTATATTTGACTCCTGGGGGTTTATTATTTGAGAAGTTAACTTTAGTATTTTGTTGTTTTACGTGCCTGAAATCATGAATTAGAATAGTTAATTAGCTGTTTGGTTTTTCAGACCTACGTTTTTTAGATTTTCGTGGGCGTATCTGATTAAATAATTTAGGTCGTATGATCAATTTAATTTTTTTTTAATGCAGTAGTTTTCAGTAAGGACATTCGATATACTAAAAGTGTTTAATTAAAACTTTTACATTGAATATCGATGTTGTTAGTAGAGTTTCAAAAGGATTGTCTATGAGTGCTAATAAATCTGAGGCCATAATGTAGGTCTTAGGATAAATTTAATTTATTTTATTTAATAAGGTGTTTTTTCAGCAATTGCACTCGATATTCTATAATTTATGGATTCAAAGTTTTACATTGAGCATCCATATTGTTAGCAGAATGTTAAAAGAATCGCTTATGAGTGCTGGCGTATCTGATTAAATAATTTAGGTCGTATGATCAATTTATTTATTTTTTAATGTAGTACTTTTTCAGTAAGGACACTCGATAACCTAAAAGGGTTTGATTCAAACTTTTACCTTGAGCATCGATATTGTTAGCAGAATTTCAAAAGGGTCGTTTTTGAGTGCTGGAGTATATGATGAATTAACCTATATCGTCCTATCAATTTAATTTTTTTTTTTATTGCAGTAGTTTTACAGCAAGGACATTCGATAACCTAAAAGGTTTTGATCAAAGTTTTGCCTCGAAAATAGGGGATGTTCGCATAGTGCATAAAGAAATATTAAATAGTGCTGCTACAGCTGATGCAATAATTTAGGTCGTATGATATTAGTGGTAGTTTTTTTTTAAGTAAACTCGATATTTCTCTATGATTCAATCCTAACGTCCCCCTGCTCTGAGTGTTGAAAATGATTTCACGACATTATTTTAGTTTTTTTTTTCTTAAACTATTTTTTTTATCATGAACCCTTTTGAGATCAATTTGATCAACTACTTGGTGCCCATTAAAAACGAAATTTTTGAGTTAAATAAGTAGTTTTTATATCTTTTAAAAGAGCTTTAAGGGGTTTGAGAGATTTTTTTGTTCGGCATAGATGAAAGGTCCAATACCTTACTTAAACTAAGAGGTTACATTTTGATATTGTTTGACAATTCACTAAATTTTAAGGTTTTCTTTAGTTTCAAAATGTTTTTTTCAGTCACCATCTTTAATCATTCACAAACAATACCGAAGAAAACTGATTTCCACTGTTTATCGACATTAAGTTGTTAAGAAGGCTATTTCATTGAAATACACATTTACATTCTAATTTTCATGTTTTTGATTTTATGTTGATGAAGAATTTAAACACATCTTCAACTAGTTATTTGTTTTTTGTTCGGCATAGATGAAAGGTCCAATACCTCACTTAAACTAAGAAGTTACATTTTGACATCGTTTGACAATTTACTAAATTTCAAGGTTTTCTTATGCAAGAGTCGGAACACACACACAAACACACACAGACACACACACAAACATACACACATGTTACCAAATTCCACATTATTGCACGGAAATACCAAAATCATAGGTTAGGTTAGCCTATGTACGCGCGCGTACATAGGCTAACCTAACCTATGATTTTGGTATTTCCGTGCAATAATGTGGAATTTGGTAACATGTGTGTATGTTTGTGTGTGTGTCTGTGTGTGTTTATGTGTGTGTTCAGACTCTTGCATAAAAAAATATTAAAAATAATCAAATTATAAAACAACTCAAAAATTCAACTTCTTAATTTAACTAATGTATTTGAACTTTAATCGATGCCGAACAGAAAAAAATAAGGATTTGATGTCGTGTTTAAATTCTTAATCAATATGAAACAAAAACCAGGAATACTAAAATGTAAATGAGTATTTCAATGAAATAATAGCCTTCTTAACAACTTAATGTCGATAAACAGTGGAAATCAGTTTTCTTCAGTATTGTTTGTGAATGATTAAAGATGGTGACTGACAAAAACATTTTGAAACTAAAGAAAACCTCAAAATTTAGCAAATTGTCAAACAATATCAAAATGCAACCTCTTAGTTTAACTGAGGTATTGGACTTTTCATCTATGCCGAACAAAAAAATAACTATTTGAAGTTGTGTTTAAATTCTTCATCAATATAAAATCAAAAACATGAAAATTAAAAATGAAATAATAGCCTTCTTAACAATTTAATGTCGATAAACAGTGGAAATTGGTTTTCTTCAGTATTGTTTGTTAATGATTAAATATGGTGACTGTAAAAAACATTTTGAAACTAAAGACAACATTAAAATTTAGTAAATTGTCAAACAATATCAAACTGTAACCTCTTAGTTTAAGTGATGTATCAGAACTTTCTTCTATGCCCAAAAAAATAAATCTCTCAAACTCCTTAAAGCTCTTTTGAAAGATAATAAAACTACTTATTTAACTAGAAAATTTCGTTTTAGATGTGTACCAAGTAGTTGATCAAATTGATCACAAAAGGGTTCATGATAAAAAAATAGTTTGGGGCAAGAAAAAAAAACTAAATTAATGTCGTGAAATCATTTTCAAAACTCAGAACAAGGCTACGTTAGTATTGAATAGCAGAGAAACATCAAGTTTACTTAAAAAAAAATACCACTAATATAATACGACCTATATTATTTCATCAGATGCGCCGGCACTCATAAACGATTCTTTTGAAACTCTGCTAACAATATCGATGCTCAAGGTAAAATTGCGAATCAAACACTCTTAGGTTATCGAGTGTCCTTACTGAAAAACTACTGCATTAAAAAAAATTTAATTGAACAGACAGCCTGAACTATTTCATCAGATACGCTAGCACTAACACGCGACCCTTTTGAAGTTTTTCAAGCTCTCTCGGATCTAACTGTAGCAGTTTAAATCAAGAACACTAAGGTTATCGTTTGGCCTTACTGGAAAACAGATACATTAAAAAAAAATTAAATTGGACATTCGTTATTAAATAAATATAAATATACGACAGCGATAACCAGCGATCATGTAGTAAGTCTTCTTGACATACAAATTCTAAATGTAACAGAGTGAATAAAACACTTTTAGGATATTTAGTATCATTGCTGAAAAAAAACTGTATTAAAAAAAATAAATTAAATTTATCATACGACTTAAATTATTTCATCAGATTTGTTAGCACTCATAGGCAATCCTTTTGAAATTCCGCTAACAACATCGAGGCTCAGTGTAAAAGTTTGAATCAAACACTTCCAGGATATCAAGCGTCCTTCCTGAAAAAATACTTCATTAAAAAATAAATTAAATTGATCATACGATCTAAATTATTTCATCAGATATGCCAGCACTCCATAAATGATCCTTTTGAAATTCTGCTAACAACATCGATGGTCAAGGTAAAAGTTTGAATTAAACACTTTTAGGATATCGAATGTCCTTACTGAAAAACTACTACATTAAAAAAAAATTAAATTGATCATACGACCTAAATTGTTTCATCAGATACGCCCACAAAAATCTAAAAAAGATAGGTCTGAAAAGCCAAACGGTTAGTTAACTATTCTAATTCATTGTTTTAGGCATGCCAAACCACGAGATACTAAAGTTAATTTCGCAAATAATAAATCCCAGGAAACAAACACCCACGAAAATCTAAAAAACAAAGGTCTGAAAACCCTAAATAGCTAATTAACTATTCTAATTCATGATTTCAGGCACGTAAAACCACAAAATACTAAAGTTGACTTCTCAAATAATAAACCCCCAGGAGTCAAACATACACGAAAAACCTAAAAAACCTATGTCTGAAAATCCCCAAACAGCCAATTAAACATTCTAATTCATGATTTCAGCCGAGTCAAACCACGAAATACTAAAGATAACTTCTCAAACAATAAAACCCAGGAACCTAACACCCACGAAAATCAAAAAACTAGGTCTGAAAACCCAAACAGCTAATTAACTATTCTAATTCATGATTTCAGGCACGTCAGACCATGAAATACTAAAGTTAACTTCTCAAATAATAAACTCCAGGAAACAAACACCCACGAAAATCTAAAAAACCTAGGTCTGAAAACCCAAACAGCTAATTAACTATTCTAATTCATGATTTCAGGCACGTAAAACCACAAAATACTAAAGTTACTTTCTCAAATAATAAACCCCAGGAGTCAAACACACACGAAAACTTAAAACACCTAGGTCTGAAAATCCCCAAACAGCATATTAAATATTCTAATTCATGATTTCAGGCAAGTCAAACCACGAAATACTAAAGTTAACTTCTCAAATAATAAACCCCAGGAAACAAACACCCACGAAAATCTAAAAAACCAAGGTCTGAAAACCCTAAACAGCTAATTAACTATTCTAACTCATGATTTCAGGCACGTAAAACCACAAAATACTAAAGTTAACTTCTCCAATAATAAACCCCCAGGAGTCAAATATACACGAAAAACCTAAAAAACCTAGGTCTGAAAATCCCCAAACAGCCAATTAAACATTCTAATTCATGATTTCAGCCGAGTCAAACCACGAAATACTAAAATTAACTTCTCAAATAATAAACCCCAGGAACCTAACACCCACGAAAATCAAAAAACTAGGTCTGAAAACCCAAACAGCTAATTAACTATTCTAATTCATGATTTCAGGCACGTCAAACCATGAAATACTAAAGTTAACTTCTCAAATAATAAACTCCAGGAAACAAACACCCACGAAAATCTAAAAAACCTAGGTCTGAAAACCCAAACAGTTAATTAAATATTCTAATTCATGATTTCAGGCACGTAAAACCACAAAATACTAAAGTTAACTTCTCAAATAATAAACCCCAGGAGTCAAACACACACGAAAATTTAAAAAACCTAGGTCTGAAAATCCCCAAACAGCCAATTAAATATTCTAATTCATGATTTCAGGCAAGTCAAACTATGAAATACTAAAGTTAACTTCTCAAATAATAAACCCCAGGAACCTAACACCCACGAAAAACTAAAAAATTAGGTCTGAAAGCCCAAACAGCTAATTAACTATTCTAATTCATGATTTCAGGCACGTAAAACCACGAAATACTAAAGTTAACTTCTCAAATAATAAACTCCGGGAAACAAACATCCACGAAAACCTAAAAAACCTAGGTCTGAAAATCCCCAAACAGCCAATTAAATATTCTAATTTATGATTTCAGGCAAGTCAAACTATAAAATACTTAAGTTAACTTCTCAAATAATAAACCCGAGGAACCTAACACACACTAAAATCTAAAAAAATATGTATGAAAACCCAAACAGCTACTTAACTATTCTAATTCATGATTTCAGGCACGTAAAACCACAAAATACTAAAGTTAACTTTTCAAATAATAAACCCCAGGAGTCAAACATCCACGAAAATCTAAAAAACTTAGGTCTGAAAACCCTAAACAGCTGATTAAATATTCTAATTTATGATTTCAGGCACGTAAAACCACAAAATACTAAAGTTAAATTCTCAAATAATAAACCCCAGGAGTCAAACACACAAGAAAACCTAAAAAAACTAGGTCATAAAACCCTAACAGCTAGTTAACTATTCTAATTCATGATTTCTGGCATGTAAAACCACAAAATACTAAAGTTAACTTCTCAAATAATAAACCCCAGGATGCAAACACCCACGAAAATCTAAAAAACCTAGGTCTGAAAACCCTAAACAGCTAATTAAATATTCTAATTTTGATTTCAGGCACGTAAAACCACAAAATACTAAATTTAACTTCTCAAATAATAAACCCCGGGAGTCAAACACACACGAAAACCTAAAAAACCTAGGTCTGAAAATCCACAAACAGCAGATTAAATATTCTAATTCCTGATTTAAGGCACTTCAAATACGAAAGTCTAAAGTTAACTTCTGAAATAATAAATCCTAGGAACCTAACACCCACAAAAATCTAAAAAACAAGGTCTGAATACCCAAAAAGTTAATTAAATATTCTAATTCATGATTTCAGGTACGTAAAACCATAAAATACTAAAATTAACTTCTCAAATAATAAATCCCAGGAGGCAAACACACACGAAAATCTAACAAACCTAGGTCTGAAAAACACGTCAAATACGAAATACTAAATTTAACTTCTAAAATAATAAATCCCATGAACCTAACACCCACGAAAATCTAAAGAACTAGGTATGAAAGCCCAAATAGCTAATTAACTATTCTAATTCATGATTTCAGGCACGTAAAACCACAAAATACTAAAGTTAACTTCTCAAATAATAAACCCCAGGAGTTAAACACACACGAAAACCTAAAAAACCTATGTCTGAAAATCCCCAAATAGCCAATTAAATATTCTAATTCATGATTTCAGGCAAGTCAAACTAAGAAATACTAAAGTTAACTTCTCAAATAATAAACCACAGGAACCTAACGCCCACTAAAATCTAAAAAACCTAGGTCTGAAAACCCGAAGAGCTAATTAGCTATTCTAATTCATGATTTCAGACACGTCAAATCACGTAATACTAAAGTTAACTTCTCAAATAATAAACCCCGTGAAACAAACACCCACGAAAATCTAAAAAACATAGGTCTGAAAAGCCAACTTGGACTTGCAAACACCAACTCGGACATACACACAAAAAGAATCAGACATGTAAACAGAGAAAGACAGGCACTTTAGATATTCAAACCAACAAAGACAAATTCTTCGACTTGCAAACATCAGCCCAGGCTTTCCCCTTGAGGTAGATCCCGTTTATTTTCAATTCTGAGTATTTTTGGTTTTCCCTCCAAAATTAAACCCCCCCTGCCCTCAGAAATGGGGAAACGAAGGGCCTCTGAGCCTTTTCCTTGAGGCAGATTCCCGTTTATTTTCGATTCTGAGTATTTTTGGTTTTCCCTCCAAAATTGACCCCCTCCCTCACCAGCCCCTCAGTAATAGAGGAACGAAGGACCTCTGAGCCTTGCCCATGAGACAGATCCCGTTTATTTTCGTTTCTGAGTATTTTTGGTTTTCCCTCTGAAATTGACTCCCCCTCCCCCTCCCCTGTCCTCGGAAATGTGGGAACGAAGGGCCTCTGAGCCTTCCCCTTGAGGCAGATCTCCTTTATTTTCGATTCTGAGTATTTTTGGTTTTCCCTCCAAAATTGACAAATCCTACACTCCAATTTGCAAATCTCATTACCCCTTTTTAATTGTCAATCAAATAATTCTGATTATAGTGTCAAATTTTTTAATAACAAAAAAAAACCTGTCTGCTTTTCAAAATGTTCGTATTTGGAACTCTGTCAGTTAACACACAGAAGTGAATTGGGTAATCCTCTGGCAATAACAAAAGGCTTAGCAGTGATTACGTGTAATTTTCGATCCCATTGCTGGCGACAATTCAATCAGAGTAGAGTTGTGTAAATGGAATTTCTTTTCGCAAATTGAGTTAGCTTATTGCAAATGAGATATCATTTTGATATCTCTAATAGTGTATGCGATACTGGGCTTTATTCAAATCACCTATCAAGTTATCAAAAAATATTTGAATATATTAAGTTATAGGCAATACTGGTTTAGAAAAACTAGAATAGTGACATAATTTCACTTTATCGACCCTTAAATTCCATTATGTGAGAGGATAGTCACTCTCTTTGAAAAGGTGTAGAGTTTCTATAGAATAACGTAAAGATTCCTATAGCTTTAAGCAAATAACACCGGAAGGAACATAAAAGGCCCCAAATAGCACAGGAAGGAACGTAAAGGCCCAGAATAGCATAGGAAGGAACATAAACCACCAGAATAGCATTGGAAGGAACATAAACCCCCAGAATAGCATAGGAAGGAACATAAACCCCCGAAATAGCGTAGGAAGGAACATAAACCCCCAGAATAGCATAGGAAGGAACATAAACCACCAGAATAGCATTGGAAGGAACATAAGCTCCTAGAATAGCATGGGAAGGAACATAAGCCTTGTAATAGCATAGGAAGGAACATAAGCTCCTAGAATAGCATGGGAGGGAACATAAGCCCTTAAAATAGCATGGGAGGGAACATAATCCACCCAAATCCATAAGTACATGCTCTGGAAAGGTACCAAGGAACATAAGACAAGCAAATAACACAGGAAGGAACGTAAAGGCCGCAAATAACATGGAAATTGCTATAGGAGTATCAGAAATGGAACCTCTTACCCTACTTACGGAATAATTTCTGTTCGTTTTAAGTTTTAATGTCGCTTCTTACTTTCTGTTAAAAAGAAAAAACTTGTTTTTTTATTTAGTTTGTGAACGTTTTTGAATTAATGCACGTTTTGAAATTGTAATAGAGTTTTCTGATACGCTGAATCTGATGGTATGATTTTAATTAAGATTCTTTCACTTGTAGGGGGTGTTTTCCCCCTTTTTCCAAAATTAGGTAAATTTTCTGAGGCTCGTAGCCTTTGATGAGTAATACTAAACTTAATGAAATTTATATATTTAGAATCAACATTATAAGCCCATTCTTTTGATGTTTTATTGAAATCAAAATTCCGTTTTTTAAAGTTTCGGTTACTATTGAGCCATGTCACTTCATTTTTATTGTTTTTTTTTTTATTACGTAAATGTTATTACGTATATGAGGGGGTTCTCCCCCTAGTCAATACATCACTCTTTACACTAAGGTTTGTATTTTATTCGAATCACCTACCCCTGAGTCACAAAGGCCTTTTAATTAGAATAGACTAGGAGGGCAAACCCCCTAGTCTGACTAGGGGGCAAACCCCCTCCTATACGTAGTAATTTCTGTTCGTTTTAAGTTTTGATGCTGCTCCTTGCTTTCAGTTGAAAAAACTTGTTTTTTTAATTTAATTAATTAAAAAAAACTTTTTCAACAAAATAAGTTTTTTGAAAAAAAGTAAAGAACTCCGTTAAACCAAAATGAACAAATATGAATCAAATAATCTACCAAGAATACAACTACCATAAATCAGTATCAATAAATAAATGAAACCAAAAGCAAACAGAAATTAAAATAAATAAGAGTCAAACTAAAAACGAGCAGAAATTAATATGAGTAGGGTTCTAAACCCCAAGCTTTCGAAAGGCCAGAATATAATTTGTACTTTATGGAAAATAACTTTCAACTACGTTGAACAAAATGGCTATCTAAAAATTTTGAATGGATGTGTTTGGGGAAAACGTGGATGTAAGAGGGGGGTTAGTTGCCCTCCAATCACTTTCGACTATTAAAAAGGGCACTAGCCCTTTGAATTCCCAATCTAATAAGCCCTTTTTCAAGTTTTTACGAAAAAGCTTTCAATAAAAACCTTATATGCCCCTTATATAACCTTATATAACCCTTACCCTAAAGACTGTGGGGGGGGGGGGGGGGTGTCCTGCTCAAATAAATAATTTCCAGAATTTTTAACTACGCTGAACCAAATGGCTATCTCAAAATTTTGATTGGATATGTTTGGGAAAGGCAGGATTGAGAGGGGGGTTAGTTACCCTCCAATTACTTTCGACTATTAAAAAGGGTACTAGCCCTCTCAATTACCAATTGAATGAGCTCTTTTTTAAGTTTCTACAACAACGCTTTCTAAAAAAAACTTTATGTGCCCCCAGGGCATAACTTACAACCCTTCACCTGAGAACTGTGGGGGGAGGGGTGGTTGTCATCCTCAAAGACCTAATTTCCAGAACTTTCAACCACGTTGAACAAAATGGCTATCTCAAAATTTTGATTGGATGTGTTTGGGCAAAAGGTGGGCGTGAGAGATGGGTTAGTTGCCCTCCAATCACTTTCGACTCTTAAGAAGAGCACTATCCCTTTGAATTTCCAATCGAATGAGGCCTTTTTGAAGTTTCTACGACAAAGCTTTCTATGAAAACCCATGTCCTCTGGTCTCTGGGGGGAGTATCCTCCTCAAAAACATAATTTCTATCTGGAAATAAACTACGTTGAACAAAATGGCTATCGCAAAATTTGGATGTTTGATTGGATGTGTTTGGGGAAATGGTGGTTATGGAAGGGGTGTTAGTTGCCTTCTAATCACTTTCGACTATTAAAAAGGGCACTAGTCATTTTAATTTCCGATCGAATGAGTCCTTTTCGATGCTTCTACGACAACTCCTTCGATACGAAGGACAAAAAAAAAGTCTAAAGAAAAAAAAATAATACATTGTGCCAACATCCTTCTTTAGTTAGGCAGCGCTGCCTATGATTTCTGATCGCTTTTTAAATAGTGTTTGGAAGTTCGACGCCCCCTTCATAGAAATGTCCCATCCCCCAAGGCAATATCCTCCACGGATTGATCCTCCCACGTAACCCCCTACTCAGACCCCCCCCCCCCTCACCAAAAAAACATCCCTGCTGAAAACTTCTGTATTCTTCCCAATAACCAATACTATATGTAAACAATGGGCGAAGTTCATAACTTGTAGCCCTTCCCCCGGGAACTCTGGGAGATTAATTTATCCTCAAAGACATATTTATTAAATTTTCGACTATGCTGAACAAAATGGCTATCTCCAAATTTTGATTGGGTGACATCGGGAAAAAATGAGCGTGGGAGGGGGCCAAGTTGCACTCCAATTCTTTTGATCACTTAAAACTGGCACTAAAACTTTTAATTTCCGTTCAAATGAGCCCTCTCACGATATTCTTGGACTACTGGATCGATACGATCACCCCTGAAAAAAAACAAAAAAAATAAATAAACACGCATCCGTGATCTTTCTTCTGGCAAAAAATACAAAATTCCACATTTTTGCAGATAGGAGCTTGAAACATCTACAGCAGGGTTTTCTGTTACGCTGAATCTAATGACTTCATTTTCTTTAAGATTATATCACTTTTAGGGGATGTTTCTCCAAGTTTTGATGGGTAAGACTAAACTTGATGACTACTTATAATACTTTATACTACTTATAGCTTATGTATTTGAAATCAGCATAAAAATCCGAATCTTTTGATGTATCTACTGGTATCAAAATTCCGTTATTTAGAGTTTCGGTTACTATTGAGCCGGGTCGCTCCTTACTTACAGTTCGTTACCACGAACTGTTTGAAAGTGCAGTCAGATGATGTTATTTTAAACTGAGGGAAAATGTTTTTTGGATCTGTCAATATTAAGTTATTGTAAATAGATTTATAGGAATATCTCCAGACTCCAGTATCTCTATTTAAAGCAAATTATATGTATATATATTTCTTAATTGCAATTGCCTCCCTAAAACATTGTGGTAAGCCATTAGTTCTGACCATTAAAGTTGCCACATCAAAAAGAACTAAATGATCTGGATTTTCAAAAGTCAAAAATGAATCGTTTGGTTTTTTACATGTCAGAGATTTGTCTATTGAGATCGTGTGTTCATGCAGTCTTTCCACAAGAACACTGGAGTCTGCAAACACCAACACCAAGTATAGGGTCATTTTATTCTTTCCAGAATTGAAAAAAAGACGTTTAACATTTAGTTCATTTTTGAAAGGATCAGAGAGATTATGTTTCTTTAAAAAAAAAAAAAATACCAAATTTGTTGCCGAGTCTTGGGGTATATGGTAAAGTGGTAAAGGTTTTGTTTTCAATTGCCGGAATAACTAAAGAATGGAGGATGTGTTCATTATTGTCTGGTATTATCTTTTCGAATCTTCTATCAAAATTATTCCGTATATGAAAGGGGCTGTCTCCTCCTCAACGCTTCGCTCTTTACTCTAAAGTTTGACTGTTTCTCTGAACTCTATTCAGAACGCGTTGAGGAGGGGACAGCCCTTTTCATATACGGAATAATTTCTGTTCGTTTTAAGTTTTAATGTCGCTCCTTACTTTCAGTTAAAAAAAACTTGTTTTTTTTATTTAATGAATTTTAAGCTTTAAATTTGACTAACCTAACCCACTATCATTTTACTAGGCTTAGGCTTTAGGCTATATTTGAGGAAGTGAAGTTTTTGTTAAATTAATAATATTATGAATCTTTCCAAAGTTATGGAAATAAATTACTAGTTTTACCACCGATTTTCAAAACCAGCCATTTTGAAAAATAACATATATGTAGTACATACATACCGGTACCATTGTTATCCCATGAAATTCGTTCAACTTTTCATTCTAGGCGAAAATTGTAATATTTACAGTATTGATTGTGCGGCAGGGGGTGGCAAAATCTACATCTGTCCCTTCTGAGAAAAAACCTATATCCGGTTCGTCAATATTTTGGCTATTTGTTTTGGATATTTTGACCATATCTATCAAATTTGAGACCACCTGTCTTAAATTTGAGACAACCGTAGCGTGGAATTCTGATTTGAGAAAGAGCGGTTTCCATTTGCTGCCTTTGACGCTTTGACTAAAAGCATAAAATACCACTTTCCCTTTCGATAGCTTTATGTCAGTGGTAGAGGCGTGTGATTACTTAGAATTGATGTCATGCAGTCACTTTAATCCAATTGAAGTCCGTTCGGTGGTACTGTTGATTCAAATTTGAGACATATGGTACATTTTCTAATACCCACTATGCATACAAATGGGCTTCACAGTGCGCAAGCACACTGGTCCAAAATAGTGATACTGGGATTAACATTTTAAAATAACCGTAATATGCGTGGACCACATCCCAGTAAAACTAAGAGATAAATATTTTCTTTCTTATGAATCTCAAACCGCAAAAGAAAAGTACCTTGCGAATTCTCCAAAATTCCAAGTAATTACCAGAAAAAAATGTTTTTTCTAGCCTATTAAATACTATAAACATGAGGCAAAACAGAACTATTCTGGCTCTGAAAGAAACTTCATGGGTATGTTACGTTTGACTCGTGTAGTGCATTGAATTATTTCGTGGAGACATTAGATCTAAGTTTATGTGTATATTCTTGATTTCTAGTAAATGTATCTTTAGAGTTCAATCTAGATTCCTTACATTCCAAATTTTGTGAAATTTTCCACCCTGGTCGATTTTCATGAAGTTTTCTGTACATGCAAGGCTTGGCCCAGAAGTAGACACAAATTGTCTCGTTGTTAATTTACTCATAAATTGAGGGGGGAAGAAGTAAGGGTGTTTATATCAAGATCTTGTCAGTTGCACATTTCACACCTATTAGAAGATTAGAAGAGATTGTTATATGCCAACAAAACTGGGTAGAAAGACTAAGACTTTCTATCCAGAAAGTCTAGGAATAGGAGCTAGCCTTAGTTTTGTTTTTCGGGCGTCCGCTTTCAATCTGGCTTCTTTGGAAGAAATGGGAGAGGAGTGAATAATTTCTTATTACCACGACCTCTCAAAGAAAGAATAGCCAGATCTCAACTAAACTTGATGCCTTTTGAGGATCAGGATGTATCTGGAGGAGAGAGGACGGGGGTCCTAAAACTCTTGTCATCAGAACAAATAACAGAAGAGATTATTCAATCCAAACTTAGAAGAAAGTAAGAAGAAGTGTCTTAGTTGACTTTTTGGGATTCCATATGGGATCCAACCTCTGCGTTTCAGCAAGAGATGTCTCTACAGTCTTGTCACCTGTACATTTACCAGATGATGTGGGATCTCACCAAATTTTATTTGGCGTAGGAGTAAACGTCGTAGTTGTGTGTTTTTTTCGGTCTATTTTGACATCTCTATGAAAAGAAGTCCCCTAAATTCTTATCATCGTAACATCTACAAGAAAGAAGAAGGGATTGATGGATATAAACTAATTTCGGGAATGTGTTCCTAAAGCGACTCATTTGTGTTCCCCAAATTGTTATCACCAAGAATTTTGCTGCAAGGAATTAACAAGTCTTAACGAAGTTTGGTGGTAAGTAAGGGCTAATTTCCTTATTATGCCAGGGCCTGATTTGAACTCTGTCAAGAAGCAAACGGAGATCTCATAAATTCAAGTCCTGAGAACTTAGCTAACGTTGGTTTCAAAAGTATTTCTTTTCCATTGGCGCCATTTTGGGAAGGGGGCAGGGGGGGGGACATGATCGCCCCTGATTTTTGGAGGGGCCCAATTTTCAAATTTAAAGCTCTTAGTTTATTTTTACTTTTCCAAACTTTTTTGTTGCTTTCGATTTATTCCTGAAAACCAAAAACCAGGTCATTAGAAAACAGCAAATTGAAGACAACTCAAAATTTGCAGCGAAGTCACCCATTTGAAGAATATCTCTTTTGGCATGGTTTCGTCGGATTCAGCCTGCCACATTATAGTGTCTCCCATAATTTATGACATAGCGTCCTAAAAGCATAATATCATATGATATTATGATAAGCTATGGCGCAAGAGCATTCATCGACGTAGGATTGAGAAAGGGGAAAGACATTACAGAGCTGGTAAGGCAGTACGAAAGCAGTGACCAGCACAGAGTATGTTTCATTTCCTGAACCAAGTTTAAAACTATTCAGACGGAGACGGCCGAATCTGATGCCTCATGCCTCTCCAAACAACGAGAAAAGTAAATATTAGAGAACAGACGGTTTGTAAGGGCTCTGCTAAAAAGTACGGCCTTACTTGGACGGCAAGGTCTCGCGTTTCGTGGCCATGATGAAGGAGAGTCCAGTGCCAATCGAGGGGATTTCATTGAGACAGTAGGTCTTTTAACGGAAATCAACCCGGACCTAATGGACAAGTCTCGCAAGACCTATGCCATTACTTGTCACACGAGTACCAAAACTAATACATTTAGGTCATAGGAGATAAAATTAAAAGTTCTATCGCAAAAGAAGTCAGAGAAGCAAAATATTTTGCCGTTCTTGCTGACGAAACAAAAGACCTCTCAAAAAAGTAACAACTTAAGATCTTAGTGTCTAGTTCAGTACTGAACTAGATTTCAAAGCGTGAACATCTATTTGAACTGGTTTCTTTGAACTTGAAAATATAATTAACTCAGTGATTTCGTAACAACAATTGGTTTGGGATTTTAGTGACGTATAATCCTCTCCTATGTTTACCAATTAATTTGTTGGTGATAGACTTTTGGCGAGAAGTGGATATTTTTGAGATTGGATAATTACTGATTAGATATTTACTTTTCGTGAATTGGGATGTCAGAAAACGGTGGTAAAGCTTAGCAGGCTCCACGTAAAGATAAGTCTATTTCCTGCCTTTATTTTTTTTTCCTGCCTTTTCTTTGAAACCGTGATGCCCTTGTTTCAGGATGATGACCTTGCCCTGGCAAGCTTTGCGAGATATCCTTTATGGCCAGTCAGAATTCTTCGTTCTGTCGCAGAGAAATCTGGTCGATTTAAGTACCAAGTATTTTGTTACGGATCGCATGAAGTTGAAATGGTTTTGAAACAAAATTTAAAAAATTTCGAATCAAACAAAACCGAAGCTATGAAAAAAGTTGGAAAGGGAGTTAAAGGCGCTTTTGAGGAACTCGCTCTCAGCCCACTTGTTTATAAAAATTTGGCTACAAGTTCAGATGCTTCGGGGCTTATTGAGCGAACTCTCAAAGATGTAGCGGTAACAAAAGAAAATATGAAACAGGCTATAACGCAAAAAGTTTAACGAAGCACTTAAAATTCACCCCTCGACCACAACATCTGCTGCTGAAATTGAAAAGATAATTGACGTAGTTCACGATGCGATAATACTGGAATATACTCCGAGATTTGACAGGATTGAAAAAGACCTGAAAATATGTCAAAATCAACTGGAATTACTTGAAAATCGAGTTGCTAGAGTTGAAGCCAAGATCGATGATGCTGACCAAGAGTTGAGACTGGATTCACTACTGTTCAACGGTGTCAAGCAATCCCCCGGTGTTGAAATAAAAGATGCAACAATGAATATTATACGCAATAAGATGGCGTTCTCAGGTCTTGCTGATAGTGATGTTATATCTGTGCATAGGTTTCGGTTGAACTCTGTTGACAGCCGCCCTGATAAAATTGCTCCTGTTTTAGTGAAGTTTAAAGACCGTCACACAGATGTGAAAGTTTTTGCTTGCAAAAAAAAACCTTGTGAACACGAAGATTTTTGTGGCTGAGAACTTAACAAAGAAAAAAAGAGAATTGTTGAATGCTGCAAGGGAAAAATACGGCAATAAGTTCGTGTGGTCAAACCAAGGTCGGATCTACGTCCGTCCGGAGAATGCAACTTCTGCTCGTAGACTTTGGTCTCTGAATGAAATATTCGATCGTGATTGAGTGTCCTTTTTTTTTTTTTTTTTTTTTTTTTTTTTTTTTTTTTTTGTATTTAAATTTTGAGTCTTTATATGTTTTTTTTTTTTTGTATTTAAATTTTGAGTCTTTATATGTGTTTATCTATTCTTATTATTATTCAATTATTCCTATTCAATTTATGAGTCTTTATATGTGTTTTTTTTTGTGTTTAAATTTTGAGTCTTTATATGTGTTTATCTATTCTTATTATTATTCAGTTATTCCTATTTCCTTTCTTTCTAGTTTATGTATGGGTTTTATCCCTAATGAAGAAAACAAGATAGTTGCTTTTTATTTTATTTTATTATTATGTTTATTTTACTCCCAATAACTCGGTTAGAGTTGCTTGAAAAAAATTCGCTCTTAGTTTATTATTTTTTATCACATCAGATAGGACTCCATTTTCAAGATCGAGTTGATGAATGCCCCAAGCCACTCCGTCCTAGCCGCTACGTTCGTTTTGAAGAGTTTGGTCAAATTAAAAAAGAGTTGCATAGTTTGTGTGTTGCTCAATGGAATTGCCACATAACGTCGGCTTTTGAAGAAATTGTTCAGTTTTTAAGTAATATTGATAGTGTGATTGATGTTTTGGGAATTTGTGAATCATTCTTGAGTTTGTATAGTCTTCTCTCTTCCTACGCTTTTCCAGGTTACCAACTGATATCGAAGTCGCAGCATTCAATGGGGCGCGGGGGGCTTGCATTTTTGGTGAGAGAGGGATTGAATTTTGAGGAAAGGGAGGACCTTTATTTATGGAATGAAGGTAAGATTGAAATTTTTTGCATTGAGATTGAAATAAATAATGGTAAAAAGTTATTTGTTTGCCTGGTTTATAGACCCCCTGGTGCTCGTCCGGAGGAATTTTTTCAGGAGTTTGATATGTTTTTAAGCAGGGCCCAGTCTAATCAATCAGATTGTGTTATTCTGGGTGATTTTAATTTTGATTTATTGAATTTAAATAGTGTTAATTTAGAATTTTTAAATCTTGCATTATCTCATGATTTGTACCCAGTGAATCTGATTCCTTCCCGTATCACTGCTCAGTCGGCAACATTAATTGATGACATATATGTTTCTTCAAATCTATTGGGGCAAGCATTCTGTGATGTTCTCCTTCAACCTGCTACTGACCACCTCCCGATTGTTTGTATGATAAATAGTATCAAAACTTCGACTAAAAACCTAAGTAAGAGAGTTTATAGAGATATGAGAAATAATAACTAGAGAAAGCTGAAAGAGCAAGTTAGTACTATAGCATGGGATGAATTTAGTAAAGAGCAGAATGCAACTACAACATTTTACAGGCTTATGAATATTCTCTTACCGGTATATGAGGTGTCTTGTCCTCTGATGAAAATGAGAAGAAAGAAAAATGAGACAAGAAAGCCATGGGTTACCACAGATTTGCTTGAAATGATGGAAATGCGAAACCAGCTTTTTGAAAAACATTTACAGAGCCCGGAAATGCGAGTTTATTTGAAGAATTTAATCAATTCAGAAACAAAGTTAAACATAAGCGTCTCAGTGAGAAAAAAGCATATTATGCTGCAGCTTTTGATGGTAAAAGTGGTGATGCAAAAGGAACATGGCGACTAATAAATGAGGTTTTAAAAGGGACGACTAATGGCAATGATGGAGTAAAGAATCTGATGGTGAGTGCAAGTGAAACCACTGATAAACAGGAAATGGCTGATGAATTCGGAAAATATTTCACAAACATAGGCGCAAATATTAAGGAAGACGTAGCTAAAAAGTCTGGAAGACATCTGGTAATGTCCTTTATTGATAATCGAGGCGAAGGGCGCAGTTTTTCATTTAAGAATTGCACAGCAAAGGAGATCCAGAGCACAGTTAAAGGACTAAAGTCCAACTCGGCCGGAATAGACGGGCTTCATTTTAGAGGTGTAAATGCCATCCTAGTTTATATATTACCTTGTCTAACTGACTTAATAAATCTATCACTCCAGACCGGCGAATTCCCTAGTGGTCATAAACTAGCAAAGGTAATACCATTGTATAAAGGGGGGAAGAAACAAGAACTATCGAATTGGCGACCGATATCGTTATTGCCTATTTTTTCTAAAATCTATGAAAAGATAATTCACAGGAGAGTTTATGAATATTTGGATAAACTAGGAATATTGTGTGACAGCCAATTTGGATTCCGCAGTAAACATTCTTCTAGCCATGCTGTTCATCATCTTCTGGATGTAATCAATGGAACTCTAGAAAAAGGTCTTATTCCTTTAACAATCTTTGTTGACTTCAAAAAAGCCTTCGACACTGTGGATTTTGAGTTGCTGCTGTGTCGCCTATCTAGTCTGGGGATAAAAGATATTTGCTTGGATTGGTTTAAATCATACTTGTATGGAAGGTCAACTAAAGTAATGATAGATGACATAGTTAGCGGAGTCTATCCTGTAAAATGTGGAGTTCCTCAGGGCTCAGTCCTTGGTCCATTACTCTTTCTCGTATACATAGATACTCTGAGGTTCTATATGCCTGAAGCAGCTGTTACAGCATTTGCAGATGATACTGCTTTGACGATTTCTGCACAGTCACTGGAAGAACTAGTAGATAAAGCAAACCGAACGCTGGAAAACTTTTTGGTGTTTACCTCCTTGAGTTACCTTGCTGTTAATACTTCTAAGACAAATTATATGATTTTTAGTAGGGTAGGAAAAATTGTAAATAGTGCTTCCGTAGTATTTGATAATTTGTCGCTTTCACAGGTTTTTGAAAATAAATATTTAGGATTTTATGTTGATAATAATTTGAGTTGGAATCAAAATATGATTTCTTCTAAACTTGCACGAGGTCTTGGAGTAATGCGGCGTTTGAAACACGTGTTACCCTTAAGTGTTTTAAGAAATATATATCATACTCTTCTTCATCCTTTTATTGTTTATGGTTGCTGTATTTATGCATCTAATTTATCTTCAAATATTATAATACTGCAGATTCTTCAGAATAAGGCACTACGAGTACTAGGTGAGTTTGTTCAGTATGAGCATATGCGTGAATGTTTTATGAGTTTTAGAATTTTAAATATTCATCAGATCAGGGACCATCAGGCGGGAGTGTTTACTTACCAGGTGCTTAATAGATTATCTCCAGAATATTTTAGAGATTTTTTTAAGTTTAATTCTGATTATCATCATCATAGGACTAGAGGTCGTGGAAGCTTAGTCTCAGAAGTAAGGAGTACGAGTCGATCTAGTTTTGTAATTAGAAATTATGCAGTTAATTTGTGGAATGGTTTCCCGGAGAGCATTAGGGAGTCAGAAAACCAGTTTCAGTTTAAAATTATATTAAAAAAGTTTTTGTTGGGTGGGAATTAATTTTTTTTTTTTTTTTTTTTAATTTTAAATTTTAATTAATTTGTAAAAAAAAATTTTAAAAAAATATTTAAATTTATTTAATTTTTATTGAATGGTATGAAAAGAGTAGAAAGAGTGAATGAGTTTTGGTTTATGATAAAAGATTGTGTGACGCTGCTCAAGTCACAATAGTTGCTTAATAAAACGTCATACGTTCTTACCATCTCTACGTTTGTTGATAATGTTATTCAAAAAATGTGTTGTAAGTGCCAGTTAAGTATGATGTATTATTAGTTGAAAATAAAAGTCAAGTCAAAAAGTCTAGGCTCATGATACGAAAATCAAAGAAAGAGCCATAGGTTGCTACCACATGCGTAAGGTTGACGCTGAGAGTTTGGCCGACTTTCTTTAAAACGAAATAAAAAGTATCGGCCTTGACTGGTCAAAATGTGTGCGGCAGTGCGATGACGGGGCGAATGTAATGAGCGGACGTTTTTCGGGAGTACAGGCTCGTCTCCGGGGAAAAGCACCGCAAGCGATGTATATCACTTTGTATCAAATTGATGATATTGATGTATATCAAAATTTTGGTAGAATATGATTGCATACTCGCATTTCTGTCAGTTGTTCAAGAATCTTCTGACAGGGAGGAAGTGCCAGAAGCTAGAGGTCTCAAGAATCAACTACAGTTGTTTCCCTTCATATTCAATTTGCACGTCATTCACGAAGTTCTAGCAGTGATCAACCCTCTTTCTGAACAATTGCAGGCCCCAGATCTGATCATTTGAGACGCCTGCACTTTAATCACCACAACAAAAAACCAACTGAAGACAATGCATGATGTCGAGTATTTTCGAGTCCTATACGGCAAGTCTAAGGAGATGGCTATTAATTTCGGAGCTGATCTGTCGGAAACAAGTGCTCTTGCTTCAACCATACCAGCAAAATCAAAACGAGTTCAGAAGATATCCGGAAGACTCAGGGACTATTCTATGACATCATCACTCGGAAAGCACAGCACTGAATCTGAGGGAATAAGAACAGAAGAAAAGATGCAAAGAGAGCTCTATGAGGTTTTGGACAGAGTGGTAAATGAATTTAAAGAGTGTTTTTCTGTCCATCTGCCAGTACTAGAAGCCACACCATGCTTTAACCCCAAATCCGAAGGCTTCATGAACACAGATTTACTTCTCGAGATCACAACATGCTTCGATAAGGCTGGCATCGATGTTATAGAGCTGAAGAGTAAATCTTTGATAGCTCGTGCATATTTTTCGCAGCTTCCACAGAAACTGGCAAATGCTTTAGATCTTTTCGAAAGTCTGGGAGGATTGAAAAAAAATTTCTGAGGTTCTTGAAGTCGTGAGGGTAGTCCTCACGCTCCCGCTCACGACATGCTCAAATGAACAATTTTTCTCTGTGTTGACATTTGTGGACAACAATTGACAACAAGCGACTTTCGCATTTGCTCCTTGTGTTCTCTGAAAAGGCTGCAGTGAAGGAGCTCGATTTTGAGAAGCTTGTGGACGACTTCGCAAAAATGAACCCAAGGAGATCCATTGCTTAAGTAACTGCACGTAACTTTCAGTTTTTAATTTGTGTGGTAAATGATCCATCCTGTAGCGATTTTTGGTCCCTAACCAGGATGCAAAAGGGCAAAATCTAAATAAATTACGTTGCTTTAAAGTGTATTTAAAGAGTAATTTGAAGAGTAGTCTGTCAAACAAAGTAGAGTAGTCATTACATTTTGAGTCTGAATGGGGGCCCGAAATTGATCTTTCCCCCTCCCCCTGAGGTTTTCTGAAATGGCGCAACTGCTCTTTTCCTTTTTTTTAAAGGCTAATTATGAGTATAGTTTCATTTGTATCATAATCAAAGGACAATAAGACGGTCTTAGAGAGCTTTGATGATGGCCTCAAATTGAAAAGGTTATTTAGTGTGGCAGATAAAGAGCTCAATATTTGAAAAAAATGGAAGCTCTACTTTCAACTCTACTGCACATAAACTGAAATACCTTTTATTTCCAGCACAATGGACATGGCCAGTTCATCTTACCCTGTTAAATCTCAGGGGCAATCTTCTTCTAATAAGAGTGATCGAGTAAGTTTTAACTTTCCTAATACCGAATATTTGTACCTTTTCTGTAATTACTCATATTTTTTCATTTGTGTCAAAGCATATTCTTCTGATAACGCCTACAGTTACTGAAATTTCTATAAACTGGTTGCAGATATCTGAAGATAAAGATGGCATACTGGCGGACACTTCGCCTCCATTCCATGCTTTTAAAGCTTCTGCTTGGCTTACTCCCAGGAAACCCGTAGAGATTTCAAATTTTCTTTTATTTCAATCTCATCCTTGAACAATTGTGATCATCTGGCCTTTCCCTTTTCACATTTGGGGTATTTTGTTATATTATTCTACAAACGTATTTTAAAAACGATTTCTAAAAAGTAATTTTTCAAAAAAAAAATAGCAAGAGCCGATTCGTAATCTAAAACGAACAGAAATGAAGTCATGTGAATTACGAATAAAAATTAAATGAACGGAAACTACTATAAATGAATAATTGACCCCCAAAACGAACTGAAATTAAAATTAACAGTCATATGGGACGAAAAGATAACAGATGTTGCAGCGGGTGAACAGGTGAATCCTAAAACGAACAGAAATTAAATCAACAGTCCAGTCAAACTTTAAACGAACAAAAATTACCACAAACTAGTTTATTCGTCACATTTTTCGATTCCAACATTTTTAGTAACATAAACAAACTCAATATGCCAATAAGTTGCACTAAAAAAAAAAAAACGAAATGTTTGAAAACCGGAAGCGATTCTAAAATGACGGGTCAATGTGATAAGTCAGCAACAACACAACAACAACAATTTACTGAAAACAGTTTTATTTGGGATTTTCAGTTGACTTTACTGTTTTAGAAGTACGAAATTTTTTTTGTCAAACCTTTTCCTTTTATTTCATTCATTTTGGAAGCAACGTGAATCGTTTGTTGAAGCAATATTTTGATGAAGAAAGCAATTAATGATTTAACAACGGATTTCCCAAGGAAGAGAAACACAAAAAATTTATTGAGCAGACACGTGAAACTTGTTGACAATGGTTTTATTTCCTGGCCTTCTCTTTTATTTTTCAGTGTTATAATGATAAAGGAGGAACTGTTTTGTTTCCAGTAAATATATATTTTTTTCAGTAAAGGGCACTGAAAAACACATCCTTTAATGGGTTTTGGAGGGGCTGGAGCCCTAATCTCATTATTCATTATGGGTCACTTGACAGAGAGTTACGGGTTTTAAGTTTCAAACTGCTCAGCAATAAAAGTATATTGGCCCATTTTACGGCCCCATTTTCTAGTAAACTAAGTTTTTTTTTGTGAATTGGGCTCTCCTTCACCCAAGTACATTCTAAGACAAGTTTTTATTCATCAGATGGGCTTCTGATAACCTCCATCGAGAGAAATCTCTAAGAGGGAAGGTCTTTTACTTGGCTGGTCAATATTTATGAAAGATTTTTTGCTTCTGTTTTCCCTAAAGCTGATCGTATTGAAGCAGTGGCCGCAGAATATTAAGATAGGAATTATTCAAATGGTTGATATCAATCAAAATCCTGTAGGTTGAAGACTATCAAAAATCTACATGCGTAATCTCTATGCTTTTGAGGCTATTCTTCCATGTGGCTGTGTATTTTTCCCTCAAAATATTTATTGTTCATACAAATAAATGAACGCATATGCAGTGTTACCTTTGGTCACACTGTATCTAATATTTGCCGACCAGCTCCTAGAAAGGAGGCCAGGACGCCTTTGTGGGGAAAGATGCCTGAAGCCTCAAGATGGCCTTTTTGCTACCAAATTTTCCGCTTTTTCATGAAAATCCTTCCAATGAATTTGGATGGGATTACTACTTCTTAACATCCTTTCATCTGTAAGAATCTGTTTGGCCTAAGCGTTTAATATAGATCCTGGGGGATTGAAAATTTTATTCTTATTTGAGAAATAGGTTGATAAGTAAATTGGCTTTTGAATGATCTGACCCTGGGCGTGTAGTTTCTTGTTTTCAGTTTCTTTACATTTTATAAGTATAAATTCTTATCTGCCTTTGTCAGTATGCCAAAATTACCTTAAAATGTTTTGTTTTCAGACCAGTTTACGGATTGATTCTTTGCCCATTCAAACAGCACTTAAGACAACCAAGCTCTACGCAAACAGAAAACCAACACACACGCAGAATACGATGGATGCCCCAATAAAGTGTGACGTCATAGGACTTAGATATTTTTAAAGTTTTGAAAGTTATAACCACTGTATTTATTTTCAAGTAAATTGTTGAAGACTGTTTTATGATAGGCATCGCAATAGCTCGGTCTAAGTAAAGAGCGAAGTGGGCACAATGTTTTTTTTCTGACCAAGGCACTTCGTATTGAAAGTTGAAAGTTTTAGTGCCCTTTTTAGAGTCAAAAGTGATTGGACAGCAACCAGCGCCCCCTCCCCCCATATCAATAAAGTCCCCAAAAACATCCAATCAAAATTTTGGTATAGACATTTTGTTCAAATAAGCTGAAAGGTCTATTAATTATGTCTTTGGGGATGTCAACCTCCCTCCCCACAGCCCTCAGGGCAAAGGCTGTAAGTAATGCAATTAGCCCATTGTTTGCATATAGCCTAATTTATTGAGAAAGGTTGGTATGTTTGACCTCTAGTTTTCAAAAATACGATGGGCATTCCGGTAAAACTCTCTGAGGATGTTGAGGGGAGTGTTAATCCAAATCAAAACACGTTATGTACATACGGGTTGTCAAAAGGGCGTAACTCAGGAATGGCTGAGTATATTAATTAGGAGCTTCCTGGAAACGATGACGGAGATGATCAATTGGCCAAAAAGACAGTAGTACTATCAAGGCTGAGGATGTTGAAATGAATATCGGAAGAAAGGTTAAGAGAATAGTTCAATTAAATCAATGCAGATTGTCAAAAGGGCGTATCAATAATATTTTTGGAACGGCTTACAATATCGAGATGAAACTTCCAGGGCATGATGGGGATGTTCAGCTGACCAGCAGGCAACATGTACATACTGCTTCTCCCACTGTTAACACTACCACTATGACAGTAGTACTATTAAGCATGGCGCCAGCAGGGGGGGGGGCATGGCCCCCTGGAAATTTGGTACTATAAAGTAATTAAAAGGAAACGAAAGGAAAGAGAGCAAAATAGGGAAAAACCATGGCAAAAATTTGTGTTGCCCCACTGTTGGCTGCCTGCCAATAGATTTTGACCCTCAATAAGGAAAATGTAGGTTCTAATTTTGACTGATATTTTGACCCTTTCCAGTTTTCCACAAAGATTTTTCCTATATGATTTGGTTGGAGTAGCAAAAAAAAACTCAAGTTCTTCATATTAATGAATTTCAAGATTTTTTAAGGTTCGACAACTTTACTAAAAATGATTCATGCCGGCTTGACGACCAATTACAAATAAAGCACATATATGCTTGAAAAACGCAACCAGTACACATTTACTAAATAATAAAACTAACCAAATCATCACTGAAATAAACACACAAAAAAAGAACAATAAAAAAAAGAGATAAAAATAATAAAAAGAAAAATAAATAAACAAATAAAAAATAATATAATAAAACGAATATATTAATAACAGAACAAAAAACAAAAATACTTTATTTGTCCTCTCTCGTCTTCCAGCCCCACACTGACCAACCGCCCACAAGGAGATGCTTCTTTAACCGGTTTTTAAATTGCGGGACACTTTCTGCTTCCCGAATTGAGTCTGGAAAAGTATTCCAGACCACCGGACCCGACCACCTTGCCACATAGCTAGAACGAACCGTACTTCTTGGCTCAATTACCAGGTCTCCAGCATTTCTCGTAGCGTATCCATGATAAAATGAGTTAAAACGAAAAATATATACTAAAAACATCAGGCGCTAAACCATTCAAACTCTGAAACAAAAAAATACCAATCTGAAAATCTCTAATCTGACATACATTCAAAATCCTAAGTTTCCTAAAAATCGACTCTGTACTTAAAAATCCTGTATCATACTTACCAATTATTCTCATTGCTTTATTTTGCTGAATCTGCACTCGTTTAAATTGCACGTAAAATTACTAGCCCAAATCATACATCCATAATTTATATACGGCGCAATCAAAGAATGGTATAAAAGAACTAAAATATGAGAAGGTAAAAAATGTTGAAAGCGTCTTAAAATCCCGAAGCCACGGACTACCTTACACGCAACCACATCACCGTGTCTTCTCCGACTGAGGTTCTGCTCGAGATTGAATCCTAGGTAACGCACTTCCTCAACCTGCTTTAGTACATCACCATTTATTGCTATTTCATTGGGAAGATTTGGAGATACACCAGTCCGACTAAACAGAATATAGTTACGCTTTGCCGCGTTAATGCTAAGTAAGCTAATGCTAAGTAAGTCATTCAATCCTTGCAGAGCTCTGCTTTCTGGACCAATTCTTCAAGAGTCTTCGCTGCCACAACAAGTGCTGTATTGATAACATTAAATCACAGAATCAGCTTTTTATGGTGATCCTATATATGTATTTGTTTATTAGTAATAAGTGCAGTTAGCACACAAGAAAGTTCGTATAATTATTGAAAACACAAGGAAAACGACTTAATAAGGAGCAATTTCGGTAAAAATATGCTGTCAACTTTTGCTTGCATTGCAAGAGAACCCATGAGCTTATATATGAAGGATAAAGCTACTATAATCAGAAATGTTCCTCCTGAACGGAATGTTGGGAATTTCTGTATTTTCCCCCTGAATGAATATGTTTCTTGCGTTTAATTTCATTTGTTTTTTTTTTGTTTTTGTTTTCAGGAGTTTTACAGTTATGAAGCATAAGGGTGTCAAATATGTTGGTTTTTGGTATTCAAAATTAAATTTAAAATATTAAATTAAGAATGTATATTTGATTTTTTAAATCTTAGTTTTAATGTTTTACTTTGAACAAACTACTTTGATAATGTGTTACTTTTTATAAACACCGAGTCTAAAGGCATTAAATATTTTGGTGTTTGATAACCAAGTTCAAAACTGTCGATATTGTTAGTCCAACGTTTCAGCATTGCTCAACAGAACTGAATGCTAGGAGTTTATATCTTAGTTTTTGTAAGTAGGCTATTTTTTTGTGTATTTTTTGTAATTACTAACTTTTTCATTTTTATATACTTTTACTTTAATCAACATACATTTTTTTATTGCCTTTAGAAAAATGCTTGTCTCTAAGCTTCATTAAATAAAAAAAAAAACAAGTTTTTTCAACTGAAAGTAAGCAGCAACATTAAAACTTAAAAAGTAACAGAAATTATTATGTATATGAGGGGGGGTTTCCCCCTCATCAATACCTTGCTCTTCAAGCTAAAATTTTTCGGCATTTTAAAAAAAAGTTACTTATTGTTCTAATTAAACGTCCCTTGTGTTTCAGGAGAATTTTTTGAAGAATTAGGACAAAATTAAAACTTTAGCGTAAAGAGAAAGGTGCTGAGTAGCAGGCAACACCCTTCATATACGTAATAGTTTCTGTTAGTTTGAAGTTTTAGGTTAATCCTTATTTTCAGTTTAAAAAAAAAATTATATTCAATTTCTGGTCGTTTTTAAAACAGCGCCTGGATATTTGGCTCCACCTCTACAGAAAAATCCCCCTCCCCACAGAAATATCTTCTGGAAAATTCAATCCTGGCGAAAATTTAACCCGGACAATTACCCTAAACATCTACATGTGTAAAATTGAATCGGTAAAGAGAAAGCAAGACATATAAAGAAGTTTCGTATAGGAATTCTGCAAAATTCACCAAGTGTAAAATTTCTCTGAAAAGTTCACCCCCTAGAAGCTTCCCTCTCCATGGAAAATTTTCCCCGTGCAAAATCCTCCCAGCGCAAAATTGGTCCTCCCCTCCCCACCCGAAAAATGTGTGCTTACTTCCCAATAACAAATACTATACGCAAACAATGGGAAAATTTTATAACTTAAAAACCTTTCCCCAGGGACTGTAGGGGGCATTTTATCTCCAAAAACATAGTTATTAGCCCTTTCAACTATGCTAAACAAAATTGCTATCTCAAATTTTGATCGGACGATTTTGGAAAAAAAACTGGCGTGGGAAAGGGTCTTGTTGCCTTCCTATTTTTATCACATAAAAAGGGCACTTGAACGTTTTATTCCCGTTAGATTGAGCCCTCACCCGACATTCTAGGTCCACTGGGTCAATACGATCACCCTTGGAAAAATAAAATAAACACGCATCCGTGATCTTTCTTCTGGCAAAAATTACGAAATTCCATATTTTTGCCGATGAGCTCGAATCTGATGGTATGATTTTCATTAAAATTCTATGACTTCTAGGGGGTCTTTCCTCCTTTTTCCGAAAATCACACAAATTTTTAAGGCTCGTAGCTTTTGATGGGTAAAACTAAACTTAATGAAACTTATATATTTGGAATCAGCATAATAAGCCAATCCTTTCCATATATCTATTGGTATCAAAATTCTGTTTTTTAGAGTTTTGGTTACTTTTGAGCCGAGTCGATCCTTACTTACAGTTCGTTACCACGAGCTATTTGATTACCCATCAAAATCCAAACAGAGGTTATTCAAGTATTGATCGTTTTTTCTGCGTTACCTAAATTATTGTATTCATAAAACTTTACATTCTCACGAAATCTAGTTAAGCAAACAAAAAATGTTTTTCAATTAAAGCAAGGAACAAGTTTTAAATTTAAAACAAATCGAGATTACTCTGTATATAGGCGGGCTGCCCCCTTCAGAACACCTTGTTCATTAAAAAAATGTTTTTTAGTGCTTTGAAATTTTTTTTTTTCCAATTGAAAATTTTCTTAAGAAATTTGGACAAAAGCTAAACTTCATAGTAGAGAGTATGTAGCTGAGGAGGAGACAGCCCATTTCATATAAAGAATAATCTGTTCAAATAGGTTTCAAATCTGTTCCTTACTTTCAGTTGAAAAGCCCTTTTTTATTTAATCTCTGATTGTTTTCCAGATCATGCCCAGGCCTGACCAAGATATAATTTTAGGTACCCGTCCTTTAAATCCGCGGTCAATTGCTTTTAAAATGTGTAAATCAATAATTGCACGTAGATTAATGCAATCCTTCGTTCAAATCTGTCATTTAAGTTTGTGGATAAAATTTGAATATACTTAAAAAATTGGCGATGAATAGTAATTTTGGCAGAATGTCCTTGTTAATATTACTACTGAAGAATTTCGGCTGGATGAAAATGAATATTATTATTTATATGGATGGAAATTCTGTGAGACTTTTGATCTTCTACATAACTGAAGCCATGAGAACCTCTGCAATAGGTTTTTCTTGTCGATAAATACATTGCATACATTTGTTTAAATACATTGAAATACTTCATATAAATAGAAAAATAAAAGTACGAGTATTAACATTTGAAATTGCTGAAAACTCCTGGGTCTTATGCTGACCCAGCATATTGCTGAAAACCTGCTGAAATTGCTGAAAACCTGGCTGGGTCTTATGAGGGTCTGCCGTGCCTTTTCAACCTCTGTGCTGGTAGATATAGGAATGTAACATTTTAGCTGTATAGAGAAACATTTTAATTAATTCCTATTGCCCCCTACCTCTTTCAACATTTTTATGAAGCCTCATGAAGAGTAAGCAGTTTGTCCATTAAAATATACTTTTTTAGGAAACTACCCAACCCCCATATACACAATGAATCACTTCCCCCCCCCCCTTCTATTTAGCTGATATGCAATTACAGATCACCAAATGTTGGCCTTTTGGGTTACATCTAAAATAAACCCTAATGATAGAACCCAACACAACTCTTATTTTGCATTTCCGCTTTTGCGATTGAAGTAACTAAGATACATCTGACGATGTCATTAAAACGACTGGATCGTTGGAATTTAATCTTGATTAAGAGTTTGCCCTCTTCGGGGTTACTTCGTAGTTTGGTGTCCTAAAATGGCAGAAAACAAGACTTTCCCCCAGCCCATGCTGTATGGTCACTTAAAACAGAGCTTTAAATTTACGTTTGAATGAGCTCCCTCCCAATTATTTTGGACCTTCGGTTTGATAAAATAATCCCAGGGAAAAAACGAACAAATCAAAATGCATTGACGATGTTTCTTCTGAAAAAAAAGCGAAATTTTACATTTGGAAGATTGGAGCTTGAAACCTCTACGGTAGGGTTCTCTGACATAATGTATCTAATAAAGAGATTTCCAATAAGTTCGGTTGCTTTTTCGGGTGTGTTTCTCCTTTTTTCAAAAATCACGAAAATTTTCTCAGATTTTTGGTTTTTGTTGGGTAACAACAAACTGAAAGAATAATGTATATTTAGAAATAATGTAAAAAGCCAATACTGCCTGTGTAGCAATCGTCATGAGGATTCCATTTTTGGTTTTGGTGAATATTGGCCCAAGCCATTTTTTACTTCCAGTTTTTTATCAGAATCTATTTGATCAGATTACCTTGTGACGAAAATTTTTTGAACCTGTTCATTTTATTTAGTTGAATAGGACAATAAAAAGAAAGAGGGTCAGTTTGACAGCTGAATAGTAAGTTTAAATTTTGTTTTCTTTCACTATTCTATTTTTATTTAATGTTTGAATATATAAGGGATTTAAATTGGAGGGGCAGGATTGTCCTATTGTAAAAGAGGCACATTTTACATGGCCGCCATAAAATCAAAACGTGGTATCTATGCAGACAGGATGATTTTTGAGCATCTCTACTTCTTCTATAAACTATTCTAAGGCGTAAGAAATTGCATAAAGACAAGTCTACATCTTTTATAATCTGCGGAAGCAATAAATCTTTCTGTTATTTTAGTTTGAGTTTGATATTCTTTTAAGATTAAATACATAGTAATTAAATATATTACTGATTAAATAAATTGATCCCTTTGCCAGGAATCCTTGTCGTTTAAGATTTACTAAATTTTGTTTCATTTTGCATGCACTTTAACTATTCTTTTTATTTGAGAATTTTTTCCTAAAATTATTTAAAAATAAACTTATTCGTACAAAAAAAATCCTAAAATATATTCCCTGTCACCCAACCACCACTGCTATTTTGGTGTCTGAACCCCCTGAAAAATTTTCTGCCGGTGCCCTTGCTATTAAGGCTAAGTGAATGAGGGTGAAAATTTAAGAGAATGTTAAAGGAAAACTTGGACAAAATCAAAAGTTACTATGTGCACACAGATTCTCATAAGGACATAGCTCAAGATTTGAGTATTAAGTTGGAATTTTCAGAGAATACTGAAAGGGGACGGTTAATTGCCCCAAAGGCAATTTGTGAACGCTACTACCAATATTACTACCACTCACAGTATATATATATATATATAATAGACAGTATGATCGTTCCCTATCTCACCCACTATAAAAACCCGGACCGAGGTGCGAGTGCTCCGGAGAACGTAAAAACATAAGCAACATTAGATCTTTTCACGGGTAGACAAGCAGATTTCTCTTTAACGCGAAACATGGCTTCAACGTTGTAACACTATATTTTAAAGAGGTTAATTTTAAATTAATATATTTCAATACATATATGAAAATCGGTAATTGGAAGTACAATGTTATTATTAGATGTTTTTAGGAATTACAAGTAGGTTTCGAAGTCTCGAGTTGGTTTCCATGGCATTTTGAGAAAGTTTCTGCCAAAATACGTGTTCCAGGGTAATTGGACCGCTGATGGCAGATCAAATGAGAGGAGCTGTTTGTACGTGCCGATACAAATATATATATATATATATATATATATATATATATATATATATATATATATATATATATATATATATATATATATATATATATATATATATATATATATATATATATATATATATATATATATATATATATATATATATATATATATATATATATATATATATATATATATATATATATATATATATATATACTACGAAAACTTTACGAAAAGGAAAGTTTTTTTAAACATTAGTTTAAGAATGGAAAGAAATATAAAGAATTAATTTACAACGATAATCAAGTTAAAAATAAGTTAGTTCAAGTTAAACCCAAGTCCTAAAATTGGTTTCAATCAGGAACCCTTATCGCTATCTAAATTCACAAAGTGCAAAGATTTTCAAACAGAGGTGTTTATTCTTTAAAGTTCAGGATAGGTCCAAGAATTTCATACAAAAACTTTCATATACACCAAAACTAGCTCTTATCTTGGCTCTCCACCAAAACAGGTAATTAGCCTTTTTCAAGTCACACATGAACTACAATCTGAGAAAATAATTATTATCGCATGAAAAAAAATGATAAATCATCACATCTATTCCACCAGTTATTGGATGAAAAACTAAGATCCTCTATCAATTTCGAATGACATTTCTATTACCCAAAAAAAGAGCATAAACGAGGAAAAATTAATGAAAATTAAAGGAAATTAAAAGGAAAATAACATAGGTGGAAATGAAAGGGAACATTTTTCCTTACCAAAAAAAAATAATGAGAAAAAGTTTTGATGTTCCAAGGCAAAATATTACTATTTAAAACCACAGACTATTGTGAAACCTAATAGATAATCTGTACTAAAACTGTTAGATTCCCCTTTGTGGTAAACAACTTTGTGGCAAATGTCAAATACTCCCGCCCCTTCGTGGATCCCTCTCCGCTATGAAATTTCGGCTATTTCCCTGTTGCAGCATTTATTAGAAGTTAACACTAGAAATTTCCTTATTTTCACATAAGGCTACTAAAGCCAAGGATATTAAGGTGAGAATTTTGGGGAACATTAAAAGGTACTTGTGCATTATAACCACCCTTTTATATACTGTTAGTTTGGTTAATGCTAATGAAATAAAATAAAATAGGATGAATATAGAATAGTTTAGAAACAAATTTGGGCTATATATATGCACATTAGGGGTGGGGGGGTTGGTGGGTAAAGAAAAAAACATCTTCCCCCGTTTCTCGGCAGATTCCCCCAAATACCCATTGTTGAGGTAAAACTCATCCACAATTATTTTTTCTTTTCGTAAACATGAATTCGTCTATTTCGACTATGCGATCAACTCCTCCAATTTTTCCACAGTTTTCTTTTGTACAGAGAAAACAAACACTTCACAGAGATAGTTATTCCAATCGACTACCGTATGTCGACTACCAAGTTCTTCTTCAAATATGGCAATAGACGACCATTCTTTAGTCCAGAAATACATGAAACGAACTGCAGTAAGAAATGGTATTCTACTATTAGCAAACGACCATTATTGCAATTGCAATTTCAATTTACAACACCTCCAAAATGGATTAGCCCCTGAGTATCCAAAATTATGTCATTTTTAGCCAAAATATGTCCATATTTCGTCTTAAATATGTCCAAAATATGTCCATCTTGAAACCTCAGAACCCAGAGGTTCTTTTTCTTATCAACTGGGATATTAACCAAAAGACGCTTTGGAAACATCTTTCAAAGCGGCCAGTCAACATCAAATATATTGAAAACGAAAAAAACCATTTAATACAAGCACAAAACTCATAAAAACAAGTAAACACTAAAAATTATTTGTGGGAGCTTAAAATTAGTCTTCTAGCGAGAATTCATCTTGAAAATTATGTTCAGCATGAGAGTCACCCTTATTTCTTCCTTTGCTAGCTATTTGCCAATCGGAGTATTTCTCGCGCATTTCAAAATGTATAATCCAGGATTCCAGCAACGTTCCAGAACACCAAATTAGTTTCATGCCATGCATTAAATACCTAGTCGTTTCTATTAGAAGACCATTCTGGTACTTGGTTTTTATGTTACCACGTAGCATAAACTGTCTTCCCGCAACTGCTGATCAGTGTCGCAGGCCACATAACGTTAAGATAAAATCACAAAGATACTTGAATTTTTCTTTGTCCTTGGCACCCTTATATTTTCTTTGGGCAGACCAGAAAACTGATGGATTTGCTTATTCAGAACGGAAATTAAAAGTTCTAGTGCCCTTTTTCAGTGACCAAAAAGAATGGAGGGCAACTAAGCCCCCTCCCCCCCTCATTTTTTTCCCGAAGTCACCGAATCATAATTTTTAGATAGCCATTTTGTTCAGCATGTTCGAAAAATACAATAACTATGTCTTTGAGGATGACCCCCACAGTCTTCGGGGAACGGTCTGCAAGTTCTGAAATATGTCCAATGTTTACATATAATATTGGTTATTGGGAAGTATACAGAAGTTATCAGGGCAAATTTTTTCTGGTAGTTGGGGGGGGGGGGTCGGGTTTTACGTGGGAGGATCTTTCCATGGAGGAAGGGACATTGCCACCGGATTTCCCTGCATTATTTAAAAATACAATAAGAAATAAAATAAAAAAAACAATTTTTCAACTGAAAGTAAGGAGCAACACCAAAACTTAAAACAAAGCGAAATTAATACGTACATGATTGGGTTCGCCCCCTAGTCATTACCTCGCTCTTTACGCTAATTTTTTTTTTCAGTTTCATCAGAGCTATTTATTCTAACTAACGGCATTTGTGATTAAGGGGCCATTCTTAGAGAACTGGAAGAAAATTTGAACTTTGGCGTAAAGAGCGAGGTATTGACTAGGGTTTACGTAATTTAATTCGTAAGTTACCTCAGATCAAAAGTACGCGAAAGCCATTTACCCAAAAAAAGTAAAATTAATATGCAAATTTCGGTGTAATTATTCATGTACGGTGAGCCAACATCAAAGCTGCATTAACTCAAAAACTTTCAGAAATTAAATAAAAAAGTTTTTTTTTTTAACTGAAAGCAAGGAGCGATATCAAAACTTAAAATTATTCCGTATATGAAAAGGGCTGTCCCCACCTCAAATTATATATATATATATATATATATATATATATATATATATATATATATATATATATATATATATATATATATATATATATATATATATATTAGTAGTAACCGTATAATGCATTGAAAGCTTACATACATATCTATGCCTTAGGCGTAAGTTTGTATGTAAATTTTCAATGAATTGTTAGGGTACCAGGATATTTAGCATACACAAATGCATATTTTTATTTACAATCTATTAACTACGAAATTTAAAATTTATATGTCTTTTTTTTTTAGTTCAAAAAAACCGATGTCTCTTCTTTTTTTAATATCCTATTATTTTTTGTATATAATCAGTTTAAATATTTGATTATATGAAATTAGTAAGAGACTTGAATTCAAAGATAATAGTTTTTAATTGCAAGGATATTAGTAGAGGAAAAAAAAAATTAGTGGTGAATTTACATTATTGGAGATTAATGATGGGGACAACAACAGATATCTAATTAATTATTTAGTTTACGAGATTTGAGAATTTTTTTGCGAAGAGGGATTAACGTAAAAGTCTTGCGATGGTTAAGAATGCCTCACGGGGTAATTAAAGAATGAGGTGCCTACATCAGATACTTAATAGATTTGACGATTACAAGAGACATTGCTAGAGTCAAATATATTTGGTGGTGGTGATATTATGACCCTCCAAGTCCCCTGAGGAAAGGGCTGCACAGTGTATCGGTATCAGACGTATTATTTTTGGGCGTATTGCTATCGCAGGTATCTATACAGATTTTTAGTCGCTCTTATAAAAGATATTACTCATATCTACGTTCTTCCTATAAATTAAACCATCAGAAACTTCTATTTTAAATTTTAAAGGATTAAATTCAAATCTGATTAAACTCGTAAGAAAAAAGCCAGTCCTGGATAGAGCCTAAGCTATCTATATTTTAAATACGATGCATAAAAAAATAACACAATTTGGTCTGTTTGATATTTATTCAGAATGTTAATGAGGGTGCCGTTCCCCCCTCCCCAAAACCAAAGCTCACGTAGGATAAAATAAAAATAAAATTGTTTGTCTTTTTCAATTATGAACGTCACGATTTTAAAACTTATAGGCTTAAATTTCAATCTGCATAACCTCTTAAAAAAGAACGCCAGTCCTATATGGAGCCTAAGTTATCTATATTTTAAATACGATGAATACAAAAATAACACAATTTTGACTATTAGGTCCATTTGATATTAATTTTCAATACGATGAATAAAAAAAACACAATTTTGACTATTAGCTCCGTTTGATATTTATTCAGAATATTATTGGGGGGGCCCTTCCCCAACCCCAAAACCAAAGCTGACTTAGGATAAAAATTTATTATTTATTTTTAAATTATAAACATCACTATTTTAAAAATTATAGGATTAAATTTAAAACTGATTAAAGTCTTAAAAAAACTACAGTCCTAGATAGAGCCTAAGCTATCAATATTTTAAATACGATGCATAAAAAACACAATTTTGACTATTAGGTCCGTTTGATATTTATTCAGAGTATTAATGGGGGCGCTGTTCCCCCTCCCCAGAACCAAAGCTCACACAGGATAAAAGAAAAAAAATGTTATGTCTTTTTCAATTATGATTGTATGTCTTTTTCAATTATGAACGTCATGATTTTAAAACTTATTGGCTTAAATTTCAATCTGCTTAAACTCGTAAAAAAGAACACCAGTATTAGATTGAGCCTAAGATATCTATATTTTAAATACGATGCATAAAAAAAAAAGTAACACAATTTTGACTATTATACCCGTTTGATATTAATTTTAAATACGATGCATAAAAAAATAACACAATTTTGACTATTAGGTCCTTTTGATATCTTTTCAGAATATTAATATTCCTCACCCCCCTCCGCAATACTAAAACCCATCCCAACACATTAAATATATTGTGCATATTTAAAGGAGACGCATGGCTCGTTAATCAATTTTTAGTCTTAAAATATGATATATTTCTGCAGGCTTGTTAAGAACAGTTTTAGCACAAATACCCTAGACCTGAACAGCTGTCAAAAAGCGTTTTAATTATGTGTTAGATATGTGGTCCGCTTTCAATCAGAAACTCAATATGATAAGATAGTTAAAAGTAGTTATACGAAAATTTGAACTTAGCGTGAAAGGCGAGGTGTTGAGGAGGAGGGAACCCCCCTCATATACGTAATAATTTTGGTTCATTTTAAGTTTTTAGTGTTTCTCCTTACTTTCAGTGGAAATGTTTTTTGAATATTTCTAATGCACTAAAACATAGAGCCCTAAAAACATCATAATCAAATTTATAGGTACAATTTATCTGTAAAAGAGGGGTTTTTTTTTCATCAATAAATTTTTCTTCTTTTTTTTTAAGGAGTATTTGGATTAATGAATTTACTCTCCCCCTGAAAAGCAACCAAGATGGAACGATACCACATCGATGCAAGCTAACAAAATACATGGTGAAAATATCCCTTTACACATTGACAACGATTAGAGTGAAACAAGAAAACAGTTAAAGGGCACTTCTAAAAACACAGAAAAATGACAAACATACAATTCTGTATAATGGTGGATATGTGAGACGCTTTATTATATTAAAAAACGACATTAATAAAAAGTTTTTTTCGTTTTCACCCTTTTTTTATTTTTTCATAGCTTAAAAAAAACAGAAATGTCAGACGCTAACAAATAGATTTTTTTTTTTTTTTTTTTTAATATTTCTGTACATTGTGATTTAGAAATTAAAGGTTATTAAATTTTTAACAATTTCAAAACGGTTAATAGTTTTTTTTTAGAGTTTCGTTTACTATTTAGCCTTACGTGCCTGAAATCACGAATTATAATATTTAATTAGCTGTTTGTGTTTTCAGACACCATAGCTAGTTGAAACTCTACATAAATATCTTCATTTTTAACCTAATTGCATATAGTTTAAATAATTCTAGGAGGATGAAGTATTTTTCTACTTAACAACTGCATTAATAACTTCCAAGATGATAGGACAGTATGACACAGAATTTATCAGTTACCGAGAGTTCAATAACTCCCCTCGCAATGACTTCCAAGGGTTTTATGACTCCTCCCCACAATGAATTCAGATGGTTTTAAGACTCATCTCACTAGTCATAACTCCATTCAACCTTGAGCAAAGGTATAAAAGTTTGATGAAGTATTTCTCTGCTTAACAACTACATTAATAGCCTCCAAGATGATAGGACTGTTTGACACCGATTTTATCAGTTTGAAAAAATCATCTTGCTGTGTTATATTCGAATGTGCTTTTTTATTATTGTCTATTGATCTCGAAGAAATTGATTGTTATCATTGGCTAGTGAACTATAATCTGTTTGAGTATGATAAAAGCTTGTGGAGTACTACATTAAGTTATATAAACAGACTGGGATTCTATGATAGAGTGATTACACCACTTAATAATACTAGTCAGGAACTGAGAAATGTCCAGGAGGAAGTCAGTGAAATTTGCAGCTTTTTCGGAGTTGAAGCGCTCTACGTAAAGGGCAATGTACCTACAGATAAAGTTTTAATTCAAAAGTGTGACCTATGAGTTCACTTTTCTATCTATAAGAGCTTAAAGATCCTACAATTGTAGTGTGAGATCACCACCCTGAAGTCGATACTATTCTCTGTGCACAGTGTCTAAATAAGAAATTGACCTATAGTTGAAAATCAATAAGACCTGTTAAAAAATCTTATCTCTAATAGGACCATCTGGTGCGGAGTTTTAAAATTTAACTCTCATTGCTATTTTTTATGTGAACATTTGTTGTTGTTGTTTTTTTTCTCAAAAAAAAAATCTGTTAATAAAATTAATAAAAAAATATATTTAATATTAAAACCTTAATGTTCTTTAGACTAGTATTTATTAATATGACTACTGACTCAATAAGGGATAAAACCTGATAACCAAATTCAATATTTGTTATCTACCAGACACTTCAATGAAAATAAACATCTCAACATTAACTATTTTACCAAATGATCATTTTCAGACAGAAAAGACAAAAAGATATAAAAAGTTTTTATATCTTCTACTGAAAATTTTAGAATAGAACAATTATTTTCTTTATTTGTTAATGAACTTAAGAACTGCTGAGGAAGATTTTTATTTTTCTCTAGAGAAACTATAATTGAAATATAAGCTCTTTAATAAAATTCGTAATTGAGTTAAATGTTAATGATAACAGAATAGATTATAAGATATTCGACGAAAATTTTTGAAAAATAATAATAATATGTACATAACAGTTATAAAATCTTATCTTACATTAAAAATTTTTAGTTTATCTGGGAAAAAATTTAATTTATATGCAATTTCTTTCTTTTGTATTTTTGAAAATTAAGAAGAGAACTTTAACATTTCTTCACCACGTTGATACTATTAGACATTAAATGAAGATTTTTATCTTACATTAAAATATTAACATTCATAGTATATCTCTTATTATATTCTACAATAAAATTTAGAAAGTTTCTTAAAAGTTTTTTATCTCTTTCGGAAAAATTATAGACTTACATTTTATATAGTGATCGTCAGAGTGAAATATTAATGATAAAGGTTAAACTTTTTATATCTTCTACAAAAAATATTTATTAAATCTTGAAATCTATTACTTTGGGGAAAAATATGAATTTAACTTAAAACTTTTTATATTATTTGGAAGAATATAATTTATCAATAACTAATTTCTTTTTTATTGAGAAAACTCAGAAGAGAATTTAAACTTTTCTTCACTTCCTTGATAAAATTTCAAATTGAAGTATATATTTGTCGTTCGTTAAAAGTTTCACTCTGGAGTTTTTTATATTAATTTAAAATATTAAATATAAGATTTTAAATTTTTATTGCACTATACAAAATAAGTTTTACAACAACAAATTATAACTCAAATCATTAAAAATAGTTATTACATACTATAATATTTAAATCCAACTAAATATCAGTACATACAACACATAAATAATAATAAAAAAATACAAAAAGATTTAAGAAATACAAAATATCTCTTACAAAAAAAAAATTATTAGTAATATATATAAACATACTTTACACAAATCCACATTAGTTCTAACAGAATATAAAATACTTTGTGCTAAATACAAAATACTTGCTTCAACACACTAAATTTCTAACAGCATCAAAAATAGTTATTACAGCATACAAAAAAATTCAAGCTTATTCCAAAAATAATTCTTACAAAGCAGAAACATTTCTTGCAAAATAGAAAAAGTTGTAAGAAAATCGAAAATAGTTCTTAAACAACAAAAACTATTCTTAAAAATAGAAAAATCCTTTACACAAATAAAAAATATTTTTAACATAATTAAAAATAGCTTCTTAAAAATATTATATAATTGTCACAGAGCACTAAAATTATAACAACACATAAATTACTTATTAAATAATGAGATAAGTTCAATAAAACTAAAAATATAGTTCTTAAAAAATAAAACTAATTATTAATATATAGAAAAGGATTTTATACAAATCCAATATAGTACTAACAGACTAAAAAAAAGTTGTTGCAAAACTTGAAAAACTAGTTAATAAAAAAAAATAGTTCCTAAAAAATCAAAAATAGTTCTTACCGAATATAAAAAGTTCAATCAAAATCAAAATTGTTCTTACTAAAAATAAATAATACTTAAAAAATATAGAAAGTTCTAAGAAATCCAAAATAGTTCTTACAAAACAAAAATTATTCGTAGTAAATACAAAAATACTTTACACAAATCCACAATAGTTCTAACAGAATAAAAAAATACTTGTGCAAAATACCAAATACTTGCTTCAAGACACTAAATTTCTAACAACAAATCCACATTAGTTCTAACAGAATAAAAGAATACTTGGTGCAAAATATCAAATACTTGCTTAAAGACACTTAATTTATAACAACATCCCAAAACAGTAGTTATTATATCATACAAAAAATTCAAACATATTAAAAAAATAATTCTTACAAAGCAGAAACAATTCTTACAAAATACAAAAAGTTGTAAGAAAATCGAAAATAGTTCTTAAACAACAAAAACTATTCTTAAAAATAGAAAAAATCCTTTACACAAATCCAAAATAGTTCTAACAGAGTGACGCAATTTCAAAGTTCACTGCATTTTTGGTCATAAGCCCAAAAAACCAGCTCTTTTAAGAGATTTGTTTTCTGGTAAGTATAATCTGGTTTGGTAGGTACAATCTGGTTAGGTGGGTATAATCACATTACCTATTCAAAGGTAGCGTGCAATTTAAACTGTATCTCAGTAGTGTTTGGTTGTGGTTTACCTTGTCACAGTTACATTTTCTTTATTGGTCAAAGTCCATCTTGAATTTCAGACATTAAAATGCATGAGTTGGAATATTTCAGTAGTGTTTGGTTGTGGTTTACCTTGTCACACTTACATTTTCATTAATTTTCAAAGTTCATTTTGAATTTCTTTAGTTTAAATGAAAGATTGGAATATTTCAGTAGTGTTTGGTTGTGGTTTACCCTGTCACAGTTACATTTTCTTGATTTTTCAAAGTTCATTTTGAATCATTCAAGAGTCGTGATTAAACACGTTTGGGTTACGTGATTTTTCTGCCTTAAAAAAATTCATAATACTGTTTTTGTTTAGTTAATATTCTTAATGGCTTGTTAGCTCAGTTGGTTAGAGCGTCGTGCTAATAAGCAAGTCGAGTTCGATCCTCACGAGCCATAGTTTTAACATTCGTATGGTAACTCCATAAGTTATTCTAGGGATATATTTTATATCGAGTTAACAAATTCTATAGGAATCAATACACAGACACGACATACAAACAGAATCATATTGATAGAGATATTCAAAAAGTTGTTGATCTAGGTTCACTTAGAGTGGCGCGCCACTTAAGTGAACCTAGATCAACCTAACTTTTGAATATACTATGTCTGATTGTGTGCATGTCTGTCCGTGTATTGGTTCCTATAAAAATTTGTTAACTCGATATAAAATATATCCGTAGAATAACTTATGGAGTTACTATACGAATGTTAGAACTATGGCTCGTGAGGAGTCACCTCGACTCGTTTGGACGAGCTCCAACTAATGGCTACAAGTCATTAAGATATTAGCTAAACAAGTATTATCGAATTTTTTAAGGCAGAAAATCACGTAGACCAAACGTGTTTAATCACGACTCTTGAACTGATTCAAAATGAACTTTGAAAAAATCAAGATAAATGCTAACTGTCGACAGATATCCACAAGCAAACACTACTGAAATATTCCAACTCTTGCATTTCAACGAGAGAAATTCAAACTGAACTTTTGAAAAATCAAGAAAATGAACTGTGACAAGTACCACAACCAAACACTACTGAAATATTCCAACTCTTGCATTTCAACGAAGAAATTCAAAATGGACTTTGAAAAATCAAGAAAATGTAGCTGTGACGAACCACAACCAAACGCTACTGAGATACAGTTTAAATTGCACGCTACTGTGAATAGGCAATGTGATTATACCCACCTAACCAGATTGTACCTACCAAACTAGATTATACTTACCAGAAAACAAATCTCTTAAAAGAGCTAGTTTTTGGGCTTATCACAAAAAGGCAGTGAATTTTGAAATCGCGTCACTCTGTTAGAACTATTTTGGATTTGTGTAAAGGATTTTTATATTTTTAAGAATATTTTTTGTTTATTCAGAAGTATTTTTGATTTTCTTACAACTTTTTGTATTTTGCAAGAATTGTTTCTGCTTTTTAAGAATTATTTTTTGAATAAGTTTGAATTTTTTTTGTATGCTATAATAAATATATGTGATGTTGTGAGAAATTTTGTTTATTTTATCAATTATTTTGTTTTGTTCACCTAGTATTTTTTTTTAGAATGTTTTAAATAATTTTTAGTCGGTTTAAGAAATGTTGTTACTTGTTTCTATATTTTTGTATATATATCATAGTATTTTTTTTATTATTCGCTTACAATGTGGTAGATTATTAAATTATTTGTTTATTATAAACGTCACAAAGATTTTTTTTAATTGATATTTTGTATATAATGGTTCATTTTATATTTTTAAATACGTATTTATTAGTATTACTAACAATTTTGATTTTGTTTGAACTTTTTGTATGATATAATAACTATTTTTGATTTTTTAATACCTATTTTTTTTTTGTAACAATTTTTTCAAGTTTTTCAACAAATATTTTTTATTCTGTTAGTACTATTTTGGATTTTTCTAAAATATTTTTTTATTTATTAATAATGATTTTTGTTTTTTAAGAACGCTTTTTTTAGGTTGTTTGAACTTCTCGTATTCTGTAAGACGCAATTTAGGTGTTCTAATACTGTCTGTGATCTGTGACAAGTATTTCATATTTTGCATAATCTATTTTTAAATCTGCTATAAATCTTTTTTAGTTGTGTAAATGGTTTTTTCTATTTTTAAGAATAGTTTTTGTTTTTTAATAACTATTTTAGATTTTCTTAAAAATTTCTTATTTTGAAATAATTTTTTCTGCTTTGTAAGAATTATTTTTGGAATAAGTTTGAATTTTTTGTATTATATAATAACTGTTTGTGATGTTTTTAGAAATTTAGTGTGTTGAATCAAGTATTTGGTATTTATTACCAAGTATTTTATATTTTCTTAGAAAGATTGTTGAGTTGTGTAAAGTATTTTTATATATTTATTACGAATAATTTTTTTTTTGTAATAACTATTTTGTATTTCTTAAAACTTTTTGTATTTTTTTAATGATTATTTATTTTTTGTATTATCTGCTGTGTATTTTGTTTTAAATATTATAGTATGTAATAAATATTTTATATGTCTTTAGGAATCATTTGTTTTTTTCAAACTTTTTTTGTATTAATAAATAAAAAGTTATAATCTTATAATTAATATTTACATTGAAGATAAAAAACTCAATAGTTAATATTGCAAAGACATACAAATTTGTACTTAAATTTTAATTTGTATAACTGAAGTTACTAAAATTTTAAATTCTATTCTGAGTTTTCCAAATAAAAAAATAAATTATCTTTTTATAAAGGATATTCTTACAAATAATATAAAAGGGTCCACTGCAATTAAGATTTTTCCCCCAATGTAATAGATTTATAGAGTTATTCCAAATTTTTTTGTATAACATGTAAAAGTTTTCAACTTTATCATGAATATTTCACTCTGACTAGCACTAGCTCCACATTAATTATGTAATTTTCCTGAAAGAGATAATCAAATTTAAAGTAACGTTGTCAATTTTAGTGTAGAATATAATAACAGGTATACTATTAATTTTAGTATTTTGCTGTAATATAAAAATCTTCATTTAATTTAAAATTTTCTCAACGTTGAGAATAACATTTCAACGTCTTTAATTAATTTTCTCAATGAAAAAAGAAATAAATTGCAGAGAAAGTAAAAATTTTCCCAGATAAAATAAAAATTTTTAATATAAGTTAATAGTTTATAAAAGATATGTACTTATTTAATTTGTTGATAAAACTTTTTCGTATAATATATTCAATGTTATTCTATGATCATTAAAATTTAAATCACGTACGAATTTTATTAAAGAGCTTTCATTTCAATTATAAGTTCTCCATAGAAAAATAAAAATAGTCAACATCAGTTTCTCATTTAATCAACACATACAGAAATTTAATGTTCTATTGTAAAATTTTCAGTATAAGATAGAAAAAGTTTTTATATCTTTTGGTCTTTTCAGTCTGAAAATTATAAGGTGGTAAAATAGTTAATGTTGAGCTGCTCATTTTCCTTGAAGTTTCTGGTAGATAACAAATATTTATTTGGTTTATAAGTTTTTACACCTTATTTATTCCTTAGTAATATTAATAAATACTATTATAAATAACAGTATGGGTTTAAGATTAAATATATTTTTTGATTAATTTTATTAAAATTTTTTTTTTTTGATAAAAAAAAAACAACAACAACAACTGTTTACATAAAAAAATTACTTAGAGTTCACTCTTAAACATACGCACCCGATGGTCACATGATAGGTGATAGTTTTTTAACAGGTCTCAGTTATGTATCACAATAAGTCCTTTTCGGAGTTAGCCACTGTGGGCAGAGAATACTCTCGTTTTCAGGGCAGTGATAGCACCCTTAACATTTATTATCCGAAAACTCTTCTCGATTGCATAGTGATCTCCTAGTATCACACTTTTGAATTAAAACGTTATATGTAGGTACATTGCCCTTGACGTAGAGTGCTTCAACCCCGAAAAAGCTGCAAATTCAACTGACTTCCTCCTGAACATTACTCAGTTCCTGACCAGTATTATTAAGTGGTGTAATCACTCTATCATAGAATCCCAGTCTGTTTATATAACGTAATGTAGTACTCCACAAGCTTTTATCATACTCAAACAGATTATAGTTCACTAACCAATGATAAAAGTCAATTTCTTCGAGATCCATAGACAATAATAAAAAAGCACATTCGAATATAACACCGCAAGATGATTTTTTCAAACTGATAAATTCGGTGTCAAACAGTCCTATCATCTTGGAGGCTATTAATGTAGTTGTTAAGCAGAGAAATACTTCATCAAACTTTATACCTTCGCTCAAGGTTGAATGGAGTTATGACTAGTGAGATGAGTCTTAAAACCATCTGAATTCATTGTGGGGAGGAGTCATAAAACCCTTGGAAGTCATTGCGAGGGGAGTTATTGAACTCTCGGTAACTGATAAATTCTGTGTCATACTGTCCTATCATCTTGGAAGTTATTAATGCAGTTGTTAAGTAGAAAAATACTTCATCCTCCTAGAATTATTTAAACTATACGCAATTAGGTTAAAAATGAATATATTTATGTAGAGTTTCAACTAGCTATGGTGTCTGAAAACCCAAACAGCTAATTAAATATTCTAATTCATGATTTCAGGCACGTAAGGCTCAATAGTAACCGAAACTCTAAAAAAAAACTATTAACCGTTTTGAACTTTTTAAAAATTTAATAACAATTCATTTATAAAAACCCCAGTACAGAAACATTAAAAAAAAAAAAAAAAAATCGCTTTTGTCATTTAAGCATTTTCGGGTTCTTTAATTATTAGCAAAACTAAAAAACGTGTTATAATGAAAAAGCAGTAAAATAATTTGCGTGTTTTTAACTAACAAAGCGTCTAACATCTCTACCATTATACAGAAGGATATGTTTGTCCTTTTTATGTGTTTTTAGAACTGCCCTTAACTGTTTTCTTGTTTCACTCGAATCGTTGTTAATGTGTAAAGGGATATTTTCACTATGTATTTTGGTAGCTTGCATCGATGTGGTATCGTTCCATCTCGGTGCGCTTTTAAGGGGGAGAGTAAATTCATTAATCCAAATACTACATAAAAAAAAAAGAATAAAAATTTATTAATGAAAAAAAAAACCCAAAATTAAATATAAAATTTAAAACGAAATTTTATTATGATTTTTTTATTGCTATATGTTTTAGTGCATTAGAAATATTCAAAAAAAATTTCCACTGAAAGAAAGGAGAAACACTAAAAACTTAAAATGAACCAAAATTATTACGTATATGAGGGTGGGTCCCTCCTCCTCAACACCTCGACTTTCACGCGAAGTTAAAATGTTAGTATAAAGAATTTTAACTATCTTATCATAGAGAGTTTCTGATTGACAGCGGACCACAGCTATAACAAAGTATTCAAACGATTTTTGAAAGATGTTAATTGATATTGTCGGTTTGATCAGTAGTATATTCACTATCCTGCAGAAATATATCATATTTAATACTAAAAATTGATTAACGAGCAATGCGTCTCCTTTAAATATTCACAATATATTTAATGTGTTGGGATGGGTTTTAGTATTGAGGAGGGGGGTGAGGACTATTAATATTCTGAAAATATATCAAAAGGACCTAATAGTAAAAATTGTGTTATTTTTTATGCATCGTATTTAAAATTAATATCAAACGGGTCTAATAGTCAAAATTGTGTTACTTTTTTTATGCATCGTATTTAAAATATAGATAGCTTAGGCTCCATCTAAGACTGGTGTTCTTTTTTAAGAGTTTAAGCAGATTGAAATTTAAGACAATAAGTTTTAAAATCATGAAGTTCATAATTGAAAAAGACATACAATCATAATTGAAAAAGACATAAAATTTTTTTTCTTTTATCCTGTGTGAGCTTTGGTTTTGGGGGAGGGGGAACGGTGCCCCCTTTAATATTCTGAATAAATATCAAACGGACCTAATAGTCAAAATTGTGTTTTTTATGAATCGTATTTAAAATATTGATAGCTTAGGCTCTATCTAGGACTGTCGTTTTTTTAAGAATTTAATCAGATTTAAATTTAATCATATAAGTTTTAAAATAGTGATTTTTATAATTTAAAAATAAAAAATAAATTTTTATACTAAGTCAGCATTGGTTTTGGGGATGGGGAATGGTCCCCCCATTAATATTATGAATAAATATCAAACGGACCTAATAGTCAAAATTGTGTTTTTTTTATTCATCGTATTGAAAATTAATATCAAATGGACCTAATAGTCAAAATTGTGTTATTTTTGTATGCATCGTATTTAAAATATAGATAACTTAGGCTCCATATAGGACTTTTTAAGAGGTTAGCAGATTGAAATTTAAGCCTATAAGTTTTAAAATCGTGACGTTCATAATTGAAAAAGACAAACAATTTTATTTTTATTTTATCCTACGTGAGCTTTGGTTTTGGGGAGGGGGGAACGGCACCCTCATTAATATTCTGAATAAATATCAAACAGACCAAATTGTGTTATTTTTTTTGCATCGTATTTAAAATATAGATAGCTTAGGCTCTATCCAGGACTGGCTTTTTTTTTTTACGAGTTTAATCAGATTTGAATTTAAGCCGGTAAAATTTAAAATCGAAGTTGCTGATGGTTGAATTTATATGAAGAACGTAGATATTAGTAATATCTTTTATACGAGCGACTAAAAATCTGTATAGATACCTGTGATAGCAATACGCCCAAAAATAATACGTCCGATACCGATACACTGTGCAGCCCTTTCCCCAGGGGACTTGGAGGGTCATAATATCACCAACACCCAATATATTTGACTCTAGCAATGTCTCTTGTAATCGTCAAATCTATTAAGTATCTGATGTAAGCACCTCATTCTTTAATTACCCCGTGAGGCATTCTTAACAATCGCAATACTTTTACACTAATACCTCTTCGCAAAAAAAATTCGCAAATCTCGTAAACTAAAGAAGTAATTACATCACTGTTGTTAGCTCCATCATTAATCTCCAATAATGTAAATGCACCCCTCATTTTTTTTCCTCTACTAATATCCTTGCAAATAAAAACTATTCTCTTTGAATTCAATTCTCTTACTAATTTCAGAGAATCAAATTTGAAACCTGAATATATACAAAAAAATAATAGGCGATTAAAAAAGAAGAGACACCGGTTTTTTTGAACTAAAAAAAAAAAAGACATTGAACTTTTAAATTGCGTCGTTCCTATAGTTTAAAGACCTGTAGACCTGTTTGTACGCAAATGACCCTGGTAACCGTACAATGCATTGAAAGCTTACATTCAAACTTACGCCTAAGGCATAGATATGTATGTAAGCTTTCAATGCATTATACGGTTACTACTTATATTTATATATATATAAAAGGTTTCATTGAAAGGTTTCATTTTATTAACTTTTCATTGAGGTTTTTGTGTGACGTTCGGAAGCCGGAAGTAAGTTTATATGAAAAAGGCGACAACCTGTCTTTTATCTTGACCGTGGGAGTAAAAATCAGGGCTAATAATACCATTTATAGGTGAAAGAATTTTGAAGGCATTTTCAGAAAGTTTCCTTCAGGGAAGACCAAGCAACCCCGGAAAATACAATACAGAGCTTAAGAAACAAATAGATATAAGTCTTAGCACTCATTTGGTGACGAGTGACATTTTTTTATGAAATTTGTTTTACGTCATAAATTTGGAAATGTCTCCACTTTATGTCCCAAATGTCTAAAATGTGTCCATTTTTTGCCCTATTATGTCATTATGTCCAGGCACATAGAAATATGTCCTTTGGACATAAAATATGGCCAGTTGGCAACCCTGATCCCTCCCCCATGCCTCTCCCGTATCTGTCCCGGTAACTGCCGCGTCTCATTTGACATATATAAAAAGTGAATATAGTGCACAAGTACCCATTAAAACAGTGCTGAACAAAATCAAACCACACTATGCGCACAGAGGCTATTAAGAGGACGCATCAATAATGCTTCAGGGACAATTTATGGTATTAATTTGAAATTTTCAGCGTGTGTTGAGATGGGGGGGGGGGATGTTTAAGAAAACCAAAGATGATATTTGCACACTACTACTATTGCTACTACTACTACTGCTGCAACTATCGCTGCTGTGCAAGCTAAAGAAATTAAGGTGAAGCTTTCAGGGAATGTTTAGGTGGATGTTGAACTAAATCAAAATGAACTATGAGAATGTAGATTGTCAAGGGGATGTAAGAGCAATTTCTCGGGAAACAGCTTACATTATTGTGTTGGACCTTTCAAGGTATGCTGTGGCGGATTTTTATTTAACCAGAAGGCGCTATGTTTATACTATTAATACAACTACTACGATTGCTATAACTAACGACCCTAAGGGTATTAAGGTGGAAGTTTTGGAGAACGTTTAGGGGGAGTTTCAATTAAATAAAAAAAAAACTATATGCTTGTAGGTTTTCAAAAGGGCATCTAAGCAATATTCTAGGCAGCACAGCGCAATATGATAATAAAAACTTGAGAGCATTAAAGGGGAAATTTGAACTAATCAAAACATGCTATGTGTATGCAGATTATCAAAAGGGCGCATCTCAGAAATAGACCAGGATATTAAGTAGGAACTTTCAGGAAATGCTAAAAAGGGAATATCAATTCTTCAAAAGGCAACATTTGCATGCAACTTCTACTAATTCCACTAACACCATTACAAATATTGCTTCTGCAGTGAGTCATGTGTCAATTCTAAAACTTAGTCAACCTACCTAAAACTCTAGGTGGATGTGTTTGTAACAGTGAAGTATTTGTCCAATTTGGGAGTAATAGCTACTGCCGCTGTTTTTCTATGTCGTTTACGAAAATATTTGGAAAACTATAGGTCTCTCCGTTCGCCTGCTAGTCCAGGGGACTTGTCTGTCATGTGCCAATCCTAAAACATGGTTGTCCGCCTGAGACTCTAAGCGGGCAAGCCTATTAGGCTTAGGTCACTTGTTCGCCTGTGAGTCCAAGCAAATTCAGTCCCCCCCCCCTTTGCATACAAGTCCAGTCGACAATATCCGTCATGAGTCAAACCAAAAATCTTGATCATCCCTTAGTTCTATGGCTATCTAACTTAGTTCTGCCCTAGGTTGGATGGATAATAGACTGTCGATCAACAAGTGACAATGACATCATTTTTATAAAATCCTAAAAAAGGCTTATACCAGCTTTGCCTCTCACTCAGACTATCTATCTTGGCTTTGTCTCCAATCGGCCAATGGCTTTATGACAACTTGATTTTAATTCAAAAATTAATGAGCTCATCCATCCATTCATCCATAAGATAGATGGATGGATGGATGATAGACTATCTATCAACAATTTAGCCACGGATTGACAGTACCTTGATTTTATTTCAAAAATCAACAGTGGAAATCAAGTTGCCGTTAAGCCATTGGCCAATGGGAGACAAAGCCAAGACATATAGTCTGAGTGAGAGGCAAAGTTGGCAAAAGCATTTATCAGGATTGTATAAATATGATGACATTTTCACTTGTTGATAGATTTTCTATCATCCATCCATCCATCCTAGGGCAGAACTAAGGTAGATAGCCATAGAACTAAGAGATTTTCGAGATTTTTGGTTTGACTCATATCACGGGTAACATATCTATATCATTCTCATTTTGTATTTTCAAAATATTAAATGGTAATTTTTTTGGCTTTAAGCATATTTCATGTCATTGTTAAAAAAAAACTCATTGTCATTGTTAACATAGCATATCACATGTTAAAAAATGTTGAAAAATTTCTATGTTGACAAAAACATGAAAAATAAACAATAAAAGTTAAAAAAAAGTTAGAAAAAATAAACTTCAAAGAAGTATACAAAAATAGGGGGAGGGTTAAAAAGCTAGGGGGTAATGGAGGCTGAGGGGAGGGGACCTTGGAGGTTGAGGTCCTTTTAATTAGAGTTTTTGGAGGTTGGGGACCTTAATGATTCAAATCCATAGCCACCTCGCTACTTGATTTCTAACGATTGTTCTGGATTTTTATATCAAAATTCTTTTTTGGTGGCTAGGACTTTATTAGTTTTAAGTTTATGCATACCCCAATGCTAAACAATATTTTGTATTGCCCACACTCCTAATTGGGTTCTTGTGTAATATAACGACCACAGCCATGAAGTGAAGCTATGTCAATCAACTTGTGAAAGGATGAAAATATTCTAATTCTGTTCTAACATTTATGACACGTTTCGTTGGAGTTACCATTCCCTCAGACTTACCTTTAGTTATAAGCAATTGCAACCCTTTATCTGTTTCATTCAATCCAATATAAAATATTCTTATTATCGTTATCTGGTTTCTTCCCGTTATTCAAATCCATAGTTAAGACCATTCAAACCAGAATTATGCAAATGAGATATATTCTGATACCTGTACTAATCCAAGTACTACTGGACGAGATTATTAGGATCATTGACCTACATAAAGTACAGGTTTAAAATACATGTTTAAAAATCAAGCTCCGTATTGTATATCATTATAAGCCTCTTTGACAGGCTTTTACCAAGGACAATAAAACTCCCTTCTGTGGTGCCTATTGCCTTACAACCCTTGCTCGTGTAAGATTGCCCTATTTCTTGGGCTAGAAACTAATTCTGGTTGTTGCTTAAAGCAGGTTCTGGGTAAACTCTCTAAACGCCCATTTTGAATATAATCAATTCTACTTATAAAACTTTTTACCCAGAGTTCTTGAAGGATGAAACTCTTTTAGTATTACATGTTTAATTGGTATTTTTATTTTTTGGTTCTCTTGATTTTTCTAATGAAGAGACGGAAGTGATTGAAGGTTTGTTTTTCCTTTCTTTTTTTGATGACCACAAAGAACTTTGGTGCTGTTTTTGGGGATCGTCACCGAAAACCGAAAAATTACAATCTCAAATCAGTGCCGATTTCTTTGCAAATCGACAATGATATTGCATATTGGTGCCGAAAAAAGTTACGTGTGTCATGACGAATTCATATAAGAAGAATAGTTTATTCTTCATAGATATGGTAAATTTCATAGAAGATCAGAATCGAAGAAAAGAAGAAGAATATTAAAAACAATTGTGTTAAAGAATTTGAAAGTTTGAGAAAAAAGAACTATCAAGTGAAGTTTTTTGATTATTTTCAATTTATATAAAGTGGGGTATTTATCTCAACCATGATCCCAATGAAACTACCCTCTGGGAAGGGAGATACTGACAGCCAAATGCAAGGCTCTATCTCCCCATTACCAAGTGACCTTTCTGAGAACTCGGACTCCAATGAAACAATCATCCCTGTCCATTCTGAGGACCCAAATCACCATGATGATGGCTTCATAACTGTCTCTCCTAAAAGACCCAAGAGAAAACGGTACGTCAATTTCTTCACATTAAAAACAGTTTTTACTCCACCCCTATCTTTTTTAGAAGAAGAGCACTTTATCCACATTTTGCCTATTTCTTCTGAAACTACTTTTCAAATAAATAACATAAAAAAAATCGACCCAAGCTTTTCAAAATTCTGAAAATTAATTTCAACTTAAATATCAATAGATATGGTTCAATTTTAATATCTTTTCAAGCAGGCCATGAAGATACAAAACAACTCTGTTATGACTCAAATTCCTCGGAGGCATCAAGGTCCATTCAAAGAAATGGATTCGCCTCCCCCCCCCCCCCAAACAAGAACTATCACATAAAATATCCTTAATGATATTCCCAAAACCGATCTAGAGGATGGCCTCATGAACTGCAAAGGCTAAAAAATATCTGTATCAAAAATCACTAGACCTGGAAAACCCAACAATGATGGTATATACATATCTAAATCTTGCCTGTTCATCCTGGACTCCGACCTGGAGAATTTCAGTGAACCTATATTCCTATTTGGCCAGATAAAGCCTTACAAAGAGTATAAACTTAAAGACAATACAGTGTGTAACATGTCTCATAATGGGTCAGACAAAACAACACTGCAAAACAAACCTGAAAAGGTGTAAGCTATTCCAAAATATCCATCCTCCAAACACAGCGAACTGTGCAAAAAAGAAATTAACATACATTAATTGCAAAGGTCCTCATTCTTCTGCCAACAGATTTGCATGTCCAAAATACAAGTCACGATCAATGGCCCTAAGGTTTTCTGAAAAAGAAAACATCCCTTTTCAGTTTACAAAAATGAAACTCATGGTACATACTGCAGATAGACCTGAATTTCCTGAATCAGACATACAACCTAATCAAAAAACTAAAAAGCATAAAACTACAATGACCCGACAACGAAAAACATTCCCTAAAATCAAGACCTTAGACTTTCCCCCCTTCCAACCAGAGACCAAGACCCAGAATCTTCTAGAAATAAACCTGGAAACTGACCTCATCAAAATCAACTAAGGAAGCTTCAGAAGAAAATTCAAATCTACTTACAAACTTATGTCTCTACATAATCAACTTCAACTCACTTTCCAGAACATCCCTCTAAAAAATCCTCTCAATTCTAGAAGAGATCGCTAATGCCTACTTCCCACAAAATCTCAAGGACACAGCCAATACAAACATCAGCACTATACTCAAAAAACTAAATCTATCTATCAATGGCTAGCCCTCTGTTATCTTTATCCACCACAATTTTGCAATGGAATGTGCGATCCTTAAATGATTTTAAACTTACCGACCTTCTTAAGTATGCTTCTTCTCACAACATAGACATACTATGCCTCCAAGAAACCCATTTGAACTGATCTCTTAATCTTAAAGTTCCTGGTTATGTTGTCCTAAGAAAAGATAGATCTTAGATAATTTCGGAGACCATACTGCCTTTCCATGACGATAAAATAAAAGTCCAAAATAGGGATAAAATCCTTTTTAATAGACAGTGTATCATAAATTTCACAAAAAATACCAGATATTTCGGTCACATATACAGTGACCGTCATCAGTAGTAAAACTAAACTAAAACAATTTAGAACAAAAGTTTATATACGAAATTAAATAAAACTAAATATTATTTAAAGCTCTGATTATTTTCATAGCAAAGGCAGAATCTAGCATCTTCGACCTTCTTGTATTCGGTTCATTAGCGTTCAATGATATAACATTTGGACAAAGGTCAACTACATTGGTTTGATGATTTCTTTAACTGATCGGATCTTTAGTACTTGCTCTCCAAAATTTGTTGAGGAGGAGTTGTCTTTTCTATGGAAAATACTAATCAGCAACATGTATCCAGAATGGTTAATTAACCAGACTTTTTCAAAAAGAAGAAAAGGTTTCTAGAGATTTCTAGGGAAGTCTTGGAGACAAATCGGGAGAAGGATGTTTTTTGTTCCTTACCATATGTACCCGGGCTAAGTGAAAAACTTAAAAGAATTTTACAAAACAATTGCCTAAGGGTAGCTTTAAAGAGTAATAATACTTTGGGTAGTTTTCTAAATTCTGGGAAGGATCTAACTTCATTGGGGCAACAAAGTGGGGTTTACCAGATCCCTTGTACTTGCGGAAGCTCATATGTAGGACGTACTAACCAGAGTTTGGAAATGAGATTATTACAACATAAAGATTCTATTTCTTCGGCTTTAAAGCAAGATTCTAAGTCTGGATTTTACTTTAGCCCTTTCAGAACATATTTTTAATTTTCCAGACCATTTTATTTTGTTCGAGAATGTCTCTTTGATTTCTAGGGATCGGGGTTAAAAGCAAAATTTTCGTGAAACGCTTGAAACAAAGACAATCTTATTCAAGAATATTGCTTTGAATCGGGATACAGGTGAATATGGGCTAAAATCTATCTATGATAATTTATTAAAATCTGACAGAGTAAAGTTCAATTCACCCAATGTAGTTGACCTTTGTCCAAATGTTATATCATTGAACGCTAATGAACCAAATCCAAGAAGGTCAAAAAGGCTAGCTTCCGCCTTCGCTTTGAAAAGAATTAAAGATTTAAACAATATGTAGTTTTATTTGATTTAGTATATAAACTTTTGTTTTAAATTGTTTTAGTTTAGTTTTACTACTGATGACGGTCACTGTATGTGTGACCGAAATATCTGGTATTTTTTGTGAAATTTATTATACACTTTCTATTAAAAAGGATTTTATCCCTATTTTGGACTTTTATTTTATCAAGATAGATCTTCCAATAGAATTGGTGGTGGAGTTGCCATTCTTGTAAGATCACACCTCAGATTCTTTGGTATAAGCCTCCCTGATTTCAGTCATGACGTGGATGTAATTGGTCTAAAGTTGTGGCTGGCAAACATGGATGTTACAGTTATTAATTTATATAAACCAAATGGTAATAACAATGGACAAGATTTTTTAAATTTTATATCTAATAATTTCTCAAAATCAAATCTAGTTGTTGTTAGGGACTTCAATGCCCATAATTTAATCTGGGATTATTCGTCTCGAAATAATGCTGGCAAATACAAAGAGCAATTCCTCATAGATTTTACCAATATAATACTAGTTACTCCTAGATATCTGAATACCTGTTTCAATGTAAGAAGTGGGAGCTATTCAACTATTGATCTTCAATTAGTCACATCAAATTTAAAAATCAAAACTACCGTCAATAGAATTGATAACCTCCTAAGCGACCATTTTGCCATATGCACAAAGATTGGTGACCCAAACATCATTGATAACTTCATTCCCCCTTATGTGTGGCAAACAGTATATTGGCCAAATTCCTCCCATATTCTCTCAGACTATAACTATTCTTCACTGTCCATCGACCAAAACCAGCTCTCGGAAAATCTAACATCACTACTTCTTGATACTGCAAAACTTACCATACCCCAGTCCCAACGACCAAAAACACTGAAAAATAATAAACCCTCTATGCCATGGTGGACAGCCTCTTGCCAAGAAGCTTGGCACGATAAAAGGAATGCCATCAGATCATTTAAGAGAGATCAATCCACTGGAAAATATATAGCATAACTACACGCAGAGGCAGAGGCAAAACTTAAGAGAACAATCAAACTTCCAAAAGAAGAGGCATGCAAAAACTTCCTCTTATCAGTGTCCCATGAAACGAAAGAGTCAAAGATCCATAAATGCCTATACGAGATGTGTGGCAAATTCTCCGCACAGATCCCCTTGTATTACAAGCTAACTCTAAAGGGTCAGCAACTGGAAACCAACAAAGAAAAAGCTGAACTTTTTACAGATTTTTTCGAGAAAAAATTCAAAAATACCTCTCATAATTCACCTCAGATCAGCCTAGCCCCTCATTTTGACGCGCCTGGGTCCCAGTATCTTCGATGAAGTTTTACAATGATTGAGCTAGATGAAGCAATCAATTCAATTAAACCAAAACATCCTGTAGCCAAGACCAGATCCATCCATCTTTGCTCTGGCACCCTCCAATAGACTTTAAAAAAGCACTCTTATCTCTCTTCAACAACGCTTGGAGTAATTCCTCCTTCCCATCCACTTAGGAAACATCACTCATCGTCCCTATATTAAAGCAAAATAAACCCAAAGATGACCCGAACTCTTTCAGATCCATTATGATTATCCCAGTTCTGGGAAATTATATGAGAAGACAATTCATTCCTGATTGTATTTGTTTGCTGAGTCTAACCACCTCATCCCACATACCCAAATAGCCTTTGGGAAGCATCATTCTTCCATTGATACATTTGTTCGCTTAACCAATGCCATATCTGAGTGTCTGAAAGATAACCAAAGCCTAGTTGCAGCCTTTTTGGATTTTCAAAATCAATATGATAATATCCAACATCCACTCCTACTGCAAAAATTATCAAAAATGGGTTTTCTGCTACCTGTAGTGAATTTCTTTAAAAGTTACCTATCCGAACGCTCCTTTGTTCTCCAAGTAAACTCCTACATTTCTTCTAAAAATTATGTCTCCAAAGGCCTTTCTCAAGGTGCTCTCCTCAGCGGTCTCCGGTTTTCTCTATATTTATGCGATCTGAATTTACCCCATACAAATATTCAGCTTGCAGATGATACCGTCCTATGTTCTACCTCAAATAATTTTGAACTTACCCAATCTAAGTTACAAAAGTCGCTATATGCCTTTGAACGTTTCTCAAACAATTCATGCCTACCCACCGCCCCATCAAAATCAGCTATAGTACAGTTTCATAATAAGAGAAACCCCCAATCTGCCCTATGAACCCCCAATAGTGTTGTCATCCAAGAGCAACAACACATCAAATATCTAGGCCTCACTCTAGACCAAAAACTAACTGTCAGGCTCCATATTGAAAATGTGAGAATAAAATACCTCAGAAAAATGCGCTTCTTACAAAGGCTACTTAATACTTAATCAGATCTCAGATTGATTATGGACTAAATGTCTATGGCTCATGCTCAAAAACCCAATTATGCAGTCTGGAAACTATCCAAAATACTTTGATCCGTGCTAGACCTGGCCTCAAGAATCACACCAAAACGAACTTTCTCCTCAGTGAAAGTGGTCTTACCTCTATTGTTACGTGTAGAGAAAACCTACCTGCCCACTACTTTACAAAACCTGTTGTCCTGTTTGGGGTCCCCAAGCACGAAGCACTGCCTACTTGTCAGAGGAACTAGCAGACGTTCAAAAACGTGCTACTAAAATAATTCTTGGACAGCAGTGGAAATCCGTCAGTACACCTCAACGTGGTGTAGGGGTGTTACACTATCGAACTTCACGCCGAGCGAGATGGTGGCTAACGTGCTCCGGGTGTTCCAATTTGTTAGTTGGTCGATGGGCTAGTAACCCGCCAACGTAAAAACTGATTACTCAAGAAACAGCAACAGATGGCCTCGGATTGACTTCTTCTATTTCTGTGATGACGACTAATGCACGCCCCCGGACAGGATTCTTGAAAACGGCCGAGTGTTTTCGTATTGGATACTGGAATGTTAGAACAGTTAATCAAGAAACACAGCCAGGAAAACTCAACAGTGTTATGAGAACCCTTGATAAGTTCCGCATTGACATAGCTGGACTTTCTGAGACCAGGCTTACTGGTTCTGGGACTTTGAAAACTGAGATTTACCACATCTTGTATTCCGGACTTGAGACTAGAAAAGAAGCAGGTGTCGCAATGGCACTAAGTAATCGGGCCAAAAAATGCCTAGTGGATTGGGAACCAATTGGTGAGCGGATTCTTCGTGCCTGTTTCGCCACTTCACAGGCCAAATTGACAGTTATTGTATCGTACGCTCCAACGAATGACGCCTGTGATCAAACCAAAGACGACTTTTATCGTGTGTTATCGAATGTTGTTGCAAAAACGCATTGTCATGATATTGTGACTGTGTTTGGGGACTTTAATGCTAAAGTTGGAGGTGATGCTTCTTATGCCCCAACTATCGTCGGTAAACATGGACTGGGGGAAATTAATTACAATGGTGTGTGACTAATCGATTTTTACGCTACTCATGAACTTATCGTCGGTGCAACATGGTTTCCACATAAACAGATTCACGTGTATACTTGGAACTCGCCTGATGGTCTAACACGAAATGAAATAGACCATATCCTAATTGCGAGGCACAGGCGACGGTGTCTAGAGGATGTTAGAACCTTCCGAGGTGCCAACTGCTATTCCGATCACCAACTTGCTGTTGCCAAGTGCAAGCTGAAACTAAAAACTGTGACAAAGCCCCAGCGGCCAGTGAAAACCTTCAATTTGAGGAAATTGCAGGACCCGAACGTATTGCAAAAGTAAACTACAGCTTTGTCAAACAAGTTTTCCCTTCTAAGGGACGAAGTGTCGCTTGATAGTCAGTGGGAAAAAATTGCAGAAACCGTGAAAGAGGTCGCACAAGAAGTTGTGAGCTACAACGGGAAGAAGAAAGAGCAGTGGATATCTGAAAGTAGTCGGGATATTATTGATCAAGGGGCACAACTCAAAATACTCGTAGATAAGTATTATAATAGCACGACTCGTTCTAGAGAGTATGTAGATAACCTGAAAGTACAGTACAAGCGTCTCCATAAGCAAGTCAAAGCAGCAACCAGGGATGATAAGAGGATGTACCTCAAAACTATGGCCGAACAGGCTGAGGCAGCCGCTAGACGGGGAGATAGACGTACTGTGTATGCCATAACGAAGCAGTTAGCGGGTATTTCAAAGGCGTCGTCGACCCAAGTTGAAAGCAGACAAGGCATCTTATTAACCCAGACTGATGACATAGTCCGACGAAGGAGCATTTTAGCGAGGTACTAAATCAGATTTCTCCCACAACTACTTTAAATATCCCTGAAGAACCACTGTTCGATCTTGGAACATGTTCCGGACCTCTCATGCTAAGTGAAGTCAAGGAGGCCCTAAAGACTTTGAAAAACGGAAAGGCTGCAGGCAATGATTGCATATCACCAGAATAACTGAAGTACGGTAGAAGCGCCCTAGCCGAACCCATATTTGAACTTATTTCCTGTGTTTGGGATGAAGAAAAAGTCCCTAGTGAATGGTCAAAGGCAGTAATTGTAAAACTCTTCAAAAAGGGACAAAAGACTAAGTGTGATAATTGGAGAGGTATTGCTTTACAGTCTGTTGGCAGCAAAGTCCTATGCCAAATAATTCTTAACAGGATTCAGAGGAAAGTGGAGAAAGTTCTGACAGATGAGCAGCACGGATTCCGCCAGAATAGATCATGTTGTGACCTGATATTTAGCCTGAGAGTCCTGCTGGATGAATCCAATGAATGGCAAGTTCAGCTACTTATAGTATTTATAGATTTTCTCAAAGCCTTCGACTCGATACACCGTGGAACCATGTGGAAGATTTTAGTGCATTATGGAATTCCGACCAAAATTGTAAATATAATTAAAGTGCTATATCATGATATCATGTGCGCAGTACAGACAGAGGGTGGCCTAACGGAGTGGTTTTCTGTTCAGTCAGGTGTAAGGCAGGGCTGCATTCTATCACCATTACTGTTTGCCATAGTGATATATTTTGTTCTCCGTGGATGTAGTTTTAGTGGCGGTCTACAATTATTTCCACTGAGAGAACTCAATGATGGTGATTTTGCTGACGATGTTGCACGTATTACCCACGACTCAGAAGACATGCAACCCAACATTAATGAACTCGGTCGTATGGCAAATGTTGCCGGACTCTCCATAAATGCTAACAAGACCAAATCAATTTCGAATGCAGTCATACCTGACTTAGCCGAAGGACATTTGGTTAACAACGAGGAAATTGAGGAAGTGAGAGTTCAAGTATCTCGGCAGAATTCTTACGCAAGATGCCAATTCCGAAAGAGAAATACTGTGCCAAATAGCATTGGCTGGGTCTGCTTTCAGCTACCTTAGAAATGTTTGGAGAAATAATAAATATTCCCAGAAGCTAAACCTTAGAATTTGTAATAGCAATGTGGTCTCCGTCCTTACGTACGGCTGCGAAACTTGGAGTATCACTGCTCAGCTAGAACGATGACTCCAGGCATTCGACAACAATTGCCTAAGGTCTATCCTAAATATACATTGGACGGAAAGAATACGAAATGATGAAATCTATCGTATGACAAATCATACCCCCATCCTTGATCTCATTAGAAATCGGCAATGGATGTATTGGGGGCATATGGTGCGAATTGGGTATGGAAGGCTGCCGCACGACGCATGGTGTTGGACACCCCCCGGTCTCCGCAAATCAGGGAGACCGAAAATGACCCTTGGAAGGTCGCTAAAGAAGGAGGCAAAGCTTGAGAGGTCCTCGTTGGAGGAGCAATGGTTGAAGGCTCAGGACAGGTCGTCGTGGCGAACCACTGTTGCTGCCTTATGCGCCCCCAGGCGTAGGAGGACCTAAGTCTAAGTCTAAGCCAGGTATGAGAGTTACAAGCATGCCTTTGTGGTTATGAGCTTGCCCACTTTGTTCACCCGAAGACACGATTGGATAATGAGACTCGGAAAAATCACTCCTGTCAAATAAGAATTGCCGCTCAATTCTTCCTCCAACCGCACCGACCCCCAAACTCACCAGGCATCAGAACAGACTACAATCCGTCAAGTGCCGAACAAACAGATTTGCAAATTCCTTCGTACCATATTTTGTTAGCGTATTAAATACGTGATATATTTTTTTTTCTCAAAATGACTGTAAAAATAGCATAATTTAGCGTTCAGTTTTGTTTGCTACGAAAGCTATTTGATTAAACGAATACGAATACGAAAAAAATTACATGATTGCCTAAGAAACCCAGGTGCTTTTAGGGGCATTGAACGGGAATTTGCAACCACTCAAATGACCTTCCCCATACTTTCATCTTCTTTATTTCAAATATACTCCCGGATACCATCTTGGGCTAACCACTACTCAGAAGTGAACCTTACGTTTGCGCCAGCTATTAAGGCAGATTTCTCCCTTGCCTATGTAAAATCATTATTCCATGCATTTGAGTCTCAGAGATATGACCACCACCTCCCAAATTTTGTGGATGTCTCAAAAAAGGGATCCTGGACTGCTTGTGGAGCTCACTTCCTATCTTTATGTATAGCAGCTGCAGAAAGGCTCCAAAATGGTGTGAGTATCATGAAAGCCGAAATAGCTGCCATCAACATTGCATTGGAAACCATTATAAAGATGCCAATTCTTCCAAGAAACATCCCTCGTATAATTTATTCCGACTCGAAATCAGCCCTTGCCTCAATATCACCAGAGTATTCAGACTACCCAGACAATGATATCTATACCACTCTTGTAAATAAATAAAAGGTCAATTAGGGATAAAATCCTTTTAATAGACAGTGATGATGATAATAGTAATAGAAATTCACAAAAATATTAGATATTTCGGTCACATATGCAGTAACCGGCATCAGTAGTAAAAACTAAACTAAAACAACTTAAAACAATAGTTTATATACACATTCAAATAAAACTACATATTGTTTAATTCTCTAATTCTTTACAAAGCAAAGGCAGAAGCTAGCCTCTTTGACCTTCTTGGATTCGGTTCATTAGCGTTCAATGATATAACACTTGGACAGAGGTCAACTAGATTAGGTAAATAATTTCTGAGACCACACTGGCTAATCATGATAAAACGAAAAAAAATATATAACACTTTTTTGTCTCATCTTAACAGTTTGGATTCCAACCTTCAGTTCACCTTGGAACTGGAAGATAATAATAAACTGCCTTTTTAAGACGTAAATCTCTCAGCCTTTAATATTTGATTAATAGAAAACCTACACATAATGTTAGGTATTTGCAATTCTCTTCAAACCACCCTCCTTGTGTAAGAAGAGGAATGGTTATATCTTTAGTTGATCGTGTCATAAGAACGTGTTCCAAATCCCAAATAATCCCAGAATTGAATTTTCCAAAGGACATTTTGTTTTGCAATGGATATCCCATCAAGTTACTGGAACCCATCATAGAAAAAATAAAAAAAAAGGCAAAAAAGGATTCATTATCAGTAGAAAGGCCTCAGAAGGTCCGAACAGGACCACGTGGTCCTGTCAGCATTTTTAATACTGACGGGGTACCTAATAAGGGCATAGAGTCCCTAGGGGAGATGGATTTCTGAGAAATTGATTGCGTAATCAAAGTGTGTCAACAACAACAACATCGACCTTGACATTCACTGAGAGCGTGCACTTACAACAACAACAACATCGACCTTGGATCACCTGTGCTGTCGACCTCAATTCACCTATCGTGAATCAATAATTCGCCTTAGAAACAACAAATTAATTCCCCTTTCTTGACAGATCAATCAACCAATGACATCATCTGCCAGACTTTAAAAATTTTCGCATAGAAACGATTCTCCAGGAATAGATCCAAGTCATTAATGTCTTTGCCTCGGAAACAACTCTTGGTCGAACTCCAAAGGATATTAATAGCCAAAGGTCATGGAAACATTTCTCCAAGAAACATCTTAGCGATGAATTGTTTTAGCGCGGGAATCAGGTTTCTTATTAATTTGAAATGCATTAGCACAGAGATGCCAAAAACAAAAGGAACACGCTGAATTACGTTTAGGGATTATAAGTGTTTTAGAGAGGTTATGGAATTATTTCGGCGAAACAGATAGAGACATTTTAAAAGAAGATTTTAGGAGAGATTTTGGAAGAGGTTTTGAGTGTGGTCGTTATAATACACAAGTTTCATTTGAACAGTGTTGTGAGGTCCTCTACCCCAACCCCAAAGGGCTCCAATCCTCCTACCCCAACCCCGAAGGAAGCCCCCGGTCCTCAAAGGCCCCCCAAGCTCCCAAAGGGACACCAGCGCCCCCAAAGGCCCACCCAGACCCCCAAAGGCCCTCCCCGGGCCCCCCAAAGGCCCATCGAGCTCCCAAAGGACCAACGGGGTCCCAAAGGCCCTCCCCCGGGCCCCAACTGCCCCCCCGGCCCCCCAAAGGCCCGACATGTGCCCCAAAGGCCCTCACTGTGCCTCAAAAACCCTCCCCCGGCCCTCCAAAGGTCCCCCGGACCCCAGACGTGCAGCCGGACTGCGCCAGGGGCCCGCCACGCTCCGCCGGGCTCCACTGCAGGTCAGGACAGCGTCACTGGGGATGTGCCGCAGGGAGGCACCGCAGGAACGTGCCGCAGGATGCGCCGCAGGGATGTGCCGCAAAAAAAAAAGTAAACAAAAAAGTAAAATTTCGAAATGTTATCCCTCCAACACCCTCCTCAGACCCCCCACTGTCCGCAAAGGTCCCCCGGGTCCACACAGGACCCCCCGGCCTTCAAGGGCCCCCGGATACCCCCAGGTCCTTCCCCGGGCCTCAAAGAGGCCCCTCTCCATTTTTTTAATACTTTCTTATGGCTGTATTATATCTTTTCAGAACAAGTTCAAGACCCTATTTTCCAGATTCACTTTTCAGAACAACTTCAGAGCAAGTTCCTTTCTTAATGTCCCTCCTAAACCAAGTTTCAAACTTGAAGTACTTATCTTGTTCACACACAACTATACTCTACAGATTTGGATAACTCAACACCAAGAAATATTTTTCAAGAGTCCTTTCAGAGCAAGTTACTTTCTTAATGTCCATACTACACCCATTTTCCACCTTGAAATACTTATCTTTCTCTATCACGAAAATACTCTACAGATTTTTTGTTACCTCAACATCAGGAAATTCTTTTCAAAGACCATTTCAGAGCAAGTTACTTTCTTAATGACAATCCTAAATCCATTTTCCAACTTGAAGTACTTATCTTTTTCACCGAAACTAAACTTTACACCTTTTTGGTTACCTCAAAACCAAGAAATACTTTTTAAAGACCATTTCAGAGCAAGGTACTTTCTTCCTGTTAATTCTAAATACATTCTACCACGTTAAGCACATATCATTTTCAACCGAAACTTTACTTAACAGCTTTTGGGATACCCCAAAACCAAAATATAATTTTTAATGAACATTTCAGAGCAAGTTTCTATCATACTTTCACTCCTCCACTAATGTTCAAGATCTAATTAATTATAATTTCCAACAGCAAATATACTTTAAAGCTTTTTGGTTACATCAAAACCAATAAATAATTTTCAAGAACCATTTAAGAGAAAGTTGCTTCCATAATTTCAGTCCTGAGCCACATTTCCAACTTGAAGTACTTATCTATTTCAAGAGCAATTATGCTTTACAGAAATTAGGATACCTAAACAAAAATACATACTATTGAAAGATCCTTTCATATCAATTTACTTTCTTAATGTACCTCCTAAACCAAGTTTCCAACTTTAAGTACTTTTCTTTTTCGATCACAACAAGACCTTACAGGTTTTTGGTTACCTCAAAGACAAGAAATACTTTTCAAGGACCATTTCAGAGCAAGTTACTTTCTTAATTTCACTCCTAAACTCATTTTGAAACTTGAATTATTTATCTTTTTCATCCAAAACTATACTTTACAGATTTTTTGATAACTCAACACCAATAAATACTTTTCAAATAACATTCAATATCAATTTAATTTATTAATGTCACTCCTTAACCCTTTTTCCAAATTTTAGTGCGTATATTTTTCACCACCAAAAATACTATACAGCTTTTTGGTTAACTCTATGCCAATAACTAATTTTATAAGACCATTAACGAGCAAGTACATCTCTTTCTTTAAATCAAAAACCAATTTCCAAAGTTTAGAAATAATCTTTTTAAACAAAACCGAAACTCTACAGCTTTTTGATTACCTCAACACCACGAAATACTTTTATAGGACCATTTAAGATTAAGTTACTTTCTTAATATCCCTCCTAAGCTCATTTTACAACTTGAAGTACTTATCTTTTTCACCAGACAACTATACTTTACAGCTTTTTGGTTACCTAAACATCAAGAAATACATTTCAACGATCATTTAAGAGCATGCTTGTTACTTACTGCACATCCTAACCCAAGTTTCCAACTTGAAGTACTTATCTTTTTAAACACAACAATACTCTAATGCTTTTTTGGTGTCTCTGAAACAAGAAATAACTTTCAAATACCTTTTCAGTTCAAGTAGCTTTATTAATCACACTCCTAAATCCATTTTCAAACTTTAAGTAATCATATTTTTGATAAAAACTATACTTTAAAGATTTTTAGTTACCTCAAAACCAAGAAATACTTCTCAAAGACCATTTCAGAGAAAGTTACTTTATTAATTTCACTCCTAAGCCCATTTTCCAACTTTAATTACTTATCTTTTTCCCTCACAACTATAGTTTACAACATTTTGGATAGCTCATCACCAAGAAATACATCTCAAAAACCGTTTCAGAGCGAGATACTGTCTTAATGACCATCCTAAACCCATTTTGAAACTTTAAGCGATGATAATGTTAACAGATAAATATACATTACACATTTTTTTATTACTCAAAGACAATAAATAAAATTAAAATACAATGTAAGATACGTTTAATTTCTTAATACCCATCCGAAACCCATATTACTACTTCAAGTACGGATCTTTTTTCACACACAATTATACTTTACAGATTTTTGGTTACCTCAACAGCAGAAATTACTTCTCAAAGACCATTTCAGAACAGGATAATTTCTTAATGTCCCTCCTTAATTAATTTTCACACTTGGAGGCCTTTTCATTTTAAAAAAAAACAATTCTGCACAGATTTTTTTTTTCCTCTACAACAATACATACTTTTCAATGAGCAGGTCAGAGGACGTTTCTGAATTAATGTCTCTCCTCAAACCATTTTACAAATGGAAGTAATTATATGTTTCATCCCAAAAATATACTTTAAACGTATTTTGTTACATAAAAACCAAAAAATTATTTTCGTGTAACATATCAGAGCAAGTTAATTTCTTAATTTCAGTCCTAAATCAATATTCCAACTAGAGTCACTTATATTTTTAAACCAAAACTATACTGTAAATCTTTTTGGTTACATCAACAAAAATAAATAATTTTCAAGGACCATTTGAGAGCAAGTTGCTTTACTTCTTTCCCTTATAAACAAATTTTCAACCTTGAACTAATTATATTTTTTACCGACACTATACGTTAAAGATATTGTGATAACACAACAACAAGAAATAATATTTAAGGAACATTTCAGAGAAAGGTGCTTTCTTACTATCAATTGTAGGCCGATTTTCAAACTTGAAGCACATATCTGTCTCACCCGCCCCTATACTCTACGGCTGTTTTGATAAACCAAAACCAAAAAACACTTTTCAAGGACCATCTCAGTGCAAGTTACTTTTCTAATGTCCATACTAAACCAAATTTGCAAAATTAAGCAATTATCTTTTTTCAACCAAACCTATACTTTACAGCTGCTTGGTTACCCCAACACCAAGAAATAATTTTTAAGGACAATTTCAGAGTAAGTTGCTATCCTAATGTCACTCCTCAACCAAGTTTCAAGATCGCAGCACTTATCTTTTTCACCAGCACATATACTGTAAAGCTTTTTGGATACCTAAAAACCAATATATACTTTTCAAGGACTATTTCAGAGCAAGTTGCTTTCTGAATATCACTTCTAAACCCAGTATCTAACTTAAAGTAATTCTCTTTTACATCACAAATACACATTACAGCTTTTTTTATACCTCAAAACCAAGAAATACTTTTGAATCACCTTTTCAGAACAAGTTTGTTTCTTAATTTCCCGACTAAACACATATTATATCATTAATTTATTATCTTTTTAAGAACCAATATAACTCAAATATTTTTTGATAACTCAACACATAGAAATAATTTTCAACTAAATTTCAAGATAACGTTACTTTATTATTGTACCTAAGCCAACATGAGACCTACTTTAAGTAAAGATCTTTTTCAACATAAAATATAACTAAAATAATTAGTTTTAACTAAACAAAAATAAATACTTTTAAACTAACATTTACTATCACTTTCCTTTATTAATTTACATAAAACACAAAGAGTCACACTTTAATTAATTATCTTTTTCACACAAAAATATTCTTAAAAGAATTTGGGTTGAATAAAAACCAATAAATACTTTTCAAAGACAAATAACGAGCAAGTTACTTTCTTAATTTCCATCATAAACACATTTTTTAACTTTACTTACTGAGTTTTTTCACAAGAAAATATAATTAAAAGCTGTTTGTATACATCAACACCAAGAAATGCTTTTCAAGGACCAATTCAGAGCAAGTTACTCTCTTACTCTCCCACCAACACACATAGTACCACCATAATTACTTATATTTTTCATCAATACTATAACTTTCAGCTTTTGTTATTCTCAAAACAAATAAATTATTATCAAAGACATTTTCAGATAAATTTTCTTTATTAATGTAAATCATCCACCAAAATTCCAAATTGATTTACTTATCTATTTTTAAAAAAATCAATAAATTAAAGCTTTTTTTTTACCTCAACACAAAGAAATACTTTTCAAAGACCATTTCAGAGCAATTTACATTCTTAATCTCCCTCATAAACCAATATTCCAACGTTAATTACTTATCTTTTTCACTCACAACTATACTTTACAGCTTTTTGGTTACCTCATCACCCAGAAATACTTTTCAAAGACCATTTCAGAACAAGTTACTTTCTTAATGACCCTCCTAAACCTATTTTTCAACTTCAATTACTTATCTAGTTCACCACACCTATACTATACAGCTGTTTGGTTAACTCAAAACCAAGACATTCTATTCAAAGACCATTTCAGAGCAAGCTACTTTCTTAATGTCACTCCTAAACCCATTTTGCTACTTGAAGTGCCTATCTTTTTCACCCACAACTATACTTTACTGATTTTTGGATAACTAAACACCACGAAATACTTTTCAAAGACAATTTCAGATCAAGTTATTTTTTTAATGTCACTACTACACCCAATTTAAAAATTTTAATTATTTTAATTTTATCCCACAAATATACTTTACAAATATTTGTTTATATCAAAACCAATAAATAATTTACAAATACCATTTCAGAGCAAGATACTTACTTAATGTCCCTCCAAAACCCAATTTGTAAATAGAAGCACTTATATTTCTCATCCCAAAAATATACTTAACAGCTTTTTGGATACCTCAACACCAAGAAATACTTTTCAAAGACCATTTCAGAGCAATTTACTTTCTTAATGTCACTCCTATAACCATTTTCAGACTTGTAGTACTTATTTTTTTTCAACATCAAATTTAATTTACCTCTTTTTCGTTAACTCAAAACAAAGAAATAATTTTCAAAGACCATTTCAGAGTAAGTTAATTTCTTAATATCACTCCTAAACCCATTTTCCAACTTGAAGTACCTATTTTTTTCATCCGCAACTGAAGTTTACAACATTTTGGTTACCTCAACACTAAGAAATAGTTTTCAAAGACCATTTCAGAGCAACTTACTTTCTTAATCTCCCCCCTAAACCCATTTTCCAACTTGAAGTACTTATCTTTTTCTCCCACTTTCTCAATTAAAAATAAATTAGTATTTAATCGATTCTTTTTTTTCAAATAATATAAAAATTTTCCACTTCGGTTCAGATTTTTCTCAAGGGAATGAAAAATTTAAAATAATGTTCCAAATTTTCTCAACAAAGTGATGAAAAGTTTATGATCTCGTCCGAATTTTACCAAAGAACACTCTCAAGTTCTAATTTATCCAGGGAAAACAAAAATCTTACATTTCAGTTCTTTATTTCACAAAGGCATAAATAAATTTAAAATTCAATTCTAATTTTTCGGTGGTAGATAGAAAAAGTAATAACAAACTTGTGAATATTTTCATGGAAGATGAAAAGTTCATGTCCAATTTAAAATTATTTTCTTGCGAAAACACACAAAATCAGAAAAAATGTTCAATGTTCCTTTAGTACCTACACAATTAGACTAAAAATTAAGATATTTATGCAGAGATTCAACTAGCTATGGCTAAGTTTGCTAAAGACAAGCTATTTTCATGCAAAAACACACAAACTCAGAAAAAATTTTAAATGTTGCTCGAGTAACTATGCAATGAGTTTAAAAATGAAGATATTTATGCAGAGTTTCAACTAGCTATGGCTAAGTTTGCTAAAGACAAGATATTTTCTCGAGAAAACACACAAAAACAGAAAAAAAATTATCATTTTTCATCTTGGCCCTACTATATTCGGCTTATATGAAGTTATATATTGAGTGTGTCAACTAGCTATGTCTTAGTTTTCTAAAGACAAGCTATTTTCTTTCAAAAAAACACAAAATCAGAAAATATAGTGTTAGGTTAGATTAAGTTAGGTTAGGTTAGGTTAGATTAGGTTAGATTAAGTTAGGTTTGGTTAGGTTAGGTTAGGGTAGGTTAGCATATGTACGCGCGCGTACATAGGCTAACCTAGCCTAACCTAACTTAGCCTAACCTAAGTATTTCTTGGTGTTGAGGTATCCAAAAAGCTGTAAGGTATAGTTGTGATGAAAAAGATAAGTACTTCAAGTTAGAAACTTGGTTTAGGAGGGACATTAAGAAAGTAACTTACTCTGAAATAGTCATTGAAAATTATTTCTTGGTGTTTGGGTATCCAAGAAGCTATAATGTATAGTTTATGTTGAAAAAAGATAAGTACTTCTATTTTCAAAATGGGTTTATATGTGACATTAGGAAAATAACTTGCACTTAAATGGTCATTGAAAATTGTTTTTTGTTTTTGGGTTATCCAAAAAGCTGTAGAGGATAGTTTCGGTGAGAAAGATAAGTGCTACAAGTTGGAAAATCGACTTAGAATTGACATTAAGAAAGTAACTTGCTCTGAAATGGTCCTTGAAAAGTATTTCTTGGTTTTGAGGTAACCAAAAAGGTGTAACGTTTAGTTTGGGTGAAAAAGATAAGTGGTTCAAGTTGGAAACTGGTTTTAGTAGTGAAATTAAGAAAGCAACTTGCTCTGAAATGATCTTTGAAAATTATTTCTTGTTGTTGAGGTATCCAAAAATCTTTAGTGTATAGTTTAGAGTTAAATATATAATTTACTCAAGTTTGAAAATGGTTTTATTACTGACATTAAGATAGTAAAGTGCTATCAAATGTTACACGAAAAGAATTTCTTTGTTTTGAGGTAACCAACAACCTGTAAGGTATAGTTGAGGGATGAGAAATATAAGTTCTTCAATTTACAAAATGGTTTTAGGAGTGACATTAAGACAGAAACTTGCTCTTAAATGGTCTTTGAAAAGTATTTCTTAGTGTTGAGGGATCCAAAAAGCTTTAAAGTATAGTTTTGGGTTAAAAACATAAGTAATTCAAGTTGGAAAATGGTTTTATGAGTGATATAAAGAATGTAAAGTGGTCTGAAATGGTCCTTGAAAAGTATTTCTGGGTTTCGAGGTAACCAAAAAGCGGTAAAGTATAGTTGTGGGTTAAAAAGATTAGTACTTGAAGTAGCAAAATGGGTTTAGGAGAGACAATAAGAAAGTAACTTGCTCTGAAATGGGCTTTGAAAAGTATTTCTTGGTTTTGATGAATACAAAAATCTGTAAAGTATAGTTGTGTGTGAATTATATAATTACTTCAAGTTTCAATATTGGTTTATGAGGGACATTAAGGAATTAACGGGATCTGACCGTGTCTTTGAAAAGTATGTCTTTTTTAAGAGTCATCACCACATCTTTAAATTAGCTTTTATAGTTAAATATTTCCTTACTAACATGGTTAATAGTTTTTTTTTCGTGAGATCAATAACGTAAAGTGATCTGACATGGTCTTTGAAATGAATTTTTTGGTTTTGTGGTATCCAAAAAGCTGTAATTTTTTGTTTTGTTGAAAAATAGATAAGTACTTCGAGTTTGTAACTTGTGTTAGAAGGGACATTAGGAAAGTAACATGCTCTGAAATGGTCTTTGAAAAGTATTTCTTGGTTTTGAGATTTACAAAAAGCTGTAAGGTATAGTTGTGATGAAAAAGAGAAGTACTTCAGGTTAGAAAATGGGCTTATGATGGAGATTAAGAAAGTAACTTGCTCTGAATTTATCCTTGAAAAGTATTTCTTTGTTTTGATGTAAACAAACGTCTTTATAGTTTAGTTTAGGGTGAAAAAAATAAGTACTTCAAGTTGCAAAATGGGTTTAGGAGTGACATTAAGAAAGTAAATTTCTCTGAAATGGTCTTTGAAAAGTATTTCTTAGTTTTGAGGCATCCAAAAAGCTTTAAAGTATATTTTTTTGTGAAAAAGATAATTACTTCAATTTTGTATTTTTTGTTATGAGGTTAATTAATATAGTAACGTGCTCGGAAATGGTCTTTGAAAAGTTTTTCTTGGTGATGAGGTAAACGAACGGATTTAAAGAATATTTTGTTTTGAAAAAGATAAGTACTACAAGTATTTAGATTGTTTTATTAGGTTCATAAATAAATAAAAGTGATCTTGACATTTCGTTGAAAAGTAATTCTTGGTGTTGAGTTAAAAAAAAAGATTTAAATTATCTTTTGGCTGAAAAAGATAAGTCATTATAGTTAGAAAATGTGTTTAGTAGTGAAATTAAGAAATAAACTTGTTCTGAAAAGGTGCTTGAAAAGTAGTTCTTAGTTTTGAGGTATCAAAAAAGCTGTAAGGTGTATTTCAGATAAAAAAAAGAACTACGTCAATTTAGAAAATGTGTTGATAAGTGACAATACTAAAGAATCTTACTCTGAAATAGTTATTGAAAATTATTTATTGGTGTTTTTGTATCCAAAAATCTTGAAAGTATAGGTTCTGTTGGAAAAGATAATTACTGCAATCTGGAAAATGAGTTTAGGAGGGACATTAGGATAGAAACTTGCTCTGAAATGGTCCTTAAAAATTATTTCTTGGTGTTGAGGTATCCAAAAAGCTGTAATGTAAAGTTGCGGTTGAAAAAGATAAGTACTTCAAGTTTTAAACTGTGTTTAGAAGTGACATTAGGAAAGTAACTTGCACTGATATGGTCTTTGAAAAGTGTTTCTTGGTTTTGAGTTAAGCAAAAAGCTGTAGCGTATAGTTTCGGTGAGAAAGATATGTGATTCAAGTTGGAAAATGGACCTAGAATTGACAGTAATAAAGGAACTTGCTCTGAAATGTTCCTTAAAAATTATTTCTTGGTTTTGAGGTAACCAAAAAGGTGTAAAGTATAGTTTCGGTGAAAAAGATAAGTACTTCAAGTTGGAAAATGGGTTTAGGATGGTCATTAAGAAAGTAACTTGCTCTGAAATGGTCTTTGAAAAGAATTTCTTGATGTTGAGGTATCCCAAAAGCTGTAAAGTATTGTTGTGATCGAAAAAGATAAGTACTTCAAGTTGCAAAATGGGTTTAGGAGGGACATTAAGAAAGTAACTTGCTCTGAAAGGACTCTTGAAAAATATTTCTTGGTGTTGAGTTATCCAAATCTGTAGAGTATAGTTGTGGGTGAACAAGATAAGTACTTCAAGTTAGAAAATGGGTTTAGGAGGGACATTAAGAAAGTAACTTGCTCTGAAGTTGTTCTGAAAAGTGGATCTGGAAAATAGGTTCTGGAACTTGTTCTGAAAAGATATAATAAAGCCATAAAAAAGTATTACAAAAATGGAGAGGGGACTCTTTGGGGCCCGGGGAAGGACTTTTGGGGATCCGGGGGCCCTTGAGGGCCGGGTGGTCCTTTGGGTGCCCGGGGGACCTTTGAGGACCAGGGGAGGACCTTTGGGGGTCTGAGGAGGGCGTTGGGGGGCTAACATTCGAAATTTTTACTTTTTTGTTTACTTTTTTTTTTGTGGCGCATCCCTGCGGCACATCCTGCGGCGCTTTCCTGCGGGGCCTCCCTGCGGCACATCCCCGGTGACGCTTTCCGGACCCACAGTGCATCCCTGCGGCGCATCCTGCGGCGCGGGCCGGGCCCCCGGTGCATTCCTGCAGCAGGTCGGGGGTCCGAGGGACCTTTGGGGGCCGGCGAAGGGCCGGGGAGGCCTAAGGAGGGTGTTGGGAGACCATGGAGGGCCGGGGGGGGTCCGGGGGGGGCAGGTGTGCCCCAGTGGAGGGTCTTAGGGACCCCATTGGTCCCTTGGGAGCTCGATGGGCCTTTGGGGGGCCCGGAGATGGCCTTTTGGGGTCGGGGTGGGCCTTTGGGGGCGCCGGTGTCCCTTTGGGAGCGTGGGGGGGCTTTGAGGACCGGGGGCTTCCTTCGGGGTTGGGGTAGGAGGATTGGAACCCTTTGGGGTTGGGGTAGAGGACCTCACAACACTGTTCAAATGAAACTTGTGTATTATAACGACCACACTCAAAACCTCTTCCAAAATCTCTCCTAAAATCTTCTTTTAAAATTTCTCTATCTGTTTCGCCGAAATAATTCCATAACCTCTCTGAAACACTTTCGCCCAAATAATCCCTAAACGTAATTCAGCGTGTTCCTTTTGTTTTTGGCATCTCTGTGCTAATGCATTTCAAATTAATAAGAAACTTGATTCCAGCGCTAATACAATTCATCGCTAAGATATTTCTTGGAGAATTGTTTCCATGGCGTTTGGTTATTAATATCATTTGGAGTCTGACCAAAAGAGTTGTTTCCGAGGCAAAGACATTAATGACTTGGATCTATTCCTGGAGAATCGTTTCTAGTCGAAAATTTTAAAAGTCTGACAGATGATGTCATTGGTTGATTGATCTGTCAAGAAAGGGGAATTAATTTGTTGTTTCTAAGGGGAATTATTGATTCACGATAGGTGAATTGAGGTCGACAGCACAGGTGTTCCAATGTCGATGTTGTTGTTGTTGTAAGTGCACGCTCTCAGCGAATGTCAAGGTCGATGTTGTTGTTGTTGACACACTTTGATTACGCAATCAAGTTCTCAGAAATCCATCTCCCCTAGGGACTCTATGCCCTTATTTGGTACCCCGTCAGCATTAAAAATGCCGACAGGACCACGTGGTCCTGTTCGGACCTTCTGAGGCCTTTCTACTATTATCTCCACAAACTCCAACGGATATCATCCCTTTAGTGGGTGATAAGAAAGTCTTTACTGTTTTGGTTTATTTTCCCAAATTAGGTAAAAAACTGCAAAGAATTATAATAAACATAACTTAAATGTCACCTTCAAAAATTCTAATAAAATTCAGAACTATTTTAACTGTGGCAAAGAAAAATCGTGACGTATTTTGGGCATTGGTGTTTATAGGGTTCCGTGCTCTTGTGACTCTTTCTGTGTTGGAAGAACCCACAAGCAACTGTGGACACATGTCCTCAATCGACAAAGCTATGGAGCTACGCCAAAGGCCTGAGACTTTTGATTCCGCCTTGGCTCAACATGCTCAACGTGTGTATGACAACCCGCTCCATTTTGTTTTATTCGATAACATCTCCATTATTGCCCCTGCTTAGGGTCTCATCCAAGTTTTCAGGGAGGCAGTTTAGATAAAAAAAAAGTACACTCACCGAAAGGTAGCTCTCAATAGAGACACTGGAGAAACCTATTTGAGCCCCATTTAAAATGAACAAGTTAATTCTGATCGTTTTTACTTAAATAAAAACAATCACATTTTGCAACCTAACCGAATCTGTGACAATGTTTTACCTGGAAAGCGTTTAGCTTTTTAAAGTGCTCTGTATAAATTAAGAATTGAATTTTCCCATTCATTTCTGTATTTTTTTTATTCAGCTAACCTTTCACCGTTACATGGAAAGGGTCGTCAAATTTTAGTTGTGTGTTGTTTTAAGGTTTGAAATTTTTTATAGTATCCTTGGATTTTTATTAGAAATTTTATTTTATTATCTAGCACTGAGGACTGAAAGTGGCGGTTTTGACCGAAATATTTGCATTTTAGTCCACATTTGCCACTGGCTTGTATAATCCTCTTTTTTTCTCTTTTTAACTATTTTTTTCGTTTTAACTACATTGAGTGAATTGAACTTTACTCTGTCAGATTTGAGTAAATTATCGTAGATAGAATTTAGCCTAAATTCACCTGTGTCGCGACTCAAAGCAATGTTCTGGAATAAGATTTTCTTTATTTCACGAGTTTCACGAAAATTTTGCTTTAAACCCCGATCCCTAGAAATCAAAGAGACATTCTCGAACAAAATAAAATGGTCTGGAAAATAGAAAATATGTTTTGAAAGGGCTGAAATAAAATCTTAGGACATAGAATCTTGCTTTAAAGCAGAAGAAATAGAATCTTTATGCTGTAACAATTTCATTTCCAAATTCTGGTTAGTACGTCCCACATATGAGCTTCCGCAAGTACATGGGATCTGATAGGCCCCACTTTATTGCCCCAATGAAGTTAGATCCTTCCCAGAATTTAGAAAACTACCCAAAGTATTATTACTCTTTAAAGCTACCTTTAGACCATGACTCTGTAAAATTTTGTATATTTTGTTCGATAATTTCTCTTTGATTTCTAGGGATCAGGGTTTAAAGCAAACTTTTCGTGAAATTCTTGAAATAAAGAAATTATACTTGAAGTTGTTTAACAGAACGCCCAGTTAGATTCTGGATTTTGAAATTCAACTTATAAAGAAAGATTGTTTTGAAAACCGAATCATAAGTTTAAATTTGGTTTTCTTTTGCTATTTTCAGTTTTGGACATACTGGATTAATGTTTAATTATTAATAATTGAACGCATAATAAATTGAAGAAATTGATCTTTTTTCCAGGAATTCTTACCATTTAAATTTTTGTTTCATTCGGTGTGTAAAATTTAATTTATTTTCTTTTTATCTGAGAATTGTATTTGTCATACCACCCTTTACCCTTAAACGTATTGACCCAGCACTCCCTCGCAATTATTATTCTGATCCCTTCACCCGTGTAATATTTTCAGTGGGCGTAATTTTTAAACTGCAGTTTTAGGATCTTTTTACGGTCTTGCAAACCTGTTAGCTAGGCAAAGGAAATTTTACGGAAAATATATTCTGCTCAAACTCGGGATAGCCAAGTAAATTTGTTTAAATATCTAAGGCCTACCTTTACAACTTTTAATACTTTAATAATTAATAACCCTGTATGAAGGCTAACTCCGAGATAAAAAAAAAATTAAAAGAAAATGTGGTATAATTTATTTTTTCCTAAGAACTATCCCTAAATACTATCTTCTTACCGTAAAAAATGCACAACTGCCTCCCCCTCCTAATGAGGCCAAATTTAGCTACAGACTATGAAAAATAGAGGATTCAAACGGAAGTAACCCCAAGAAGAAGAAGAAGAAGTAACCCCAAAAATATTATCCATAAGAAAATTTACAATACAGCTTAAAGTAAAAATTTGGGTATTAGGCTCATGTTATTTTTTTTTTTATCAAGTTTTAAATATTTTCGGACATATTTATCACGAACAGTTGGTTAATAATGCCAAATAATGTTAGTGTGAAGTAAAAGAATTAATCAATTTTATATGATTTGTAGCCTACAGCTATCATATCCAGGCATTAAATGGGCTGATATAAAAGTGAGACTGTAATAAGCATTAAATTTGGAATATGGATGGTCAAAGGGTTGGTGGGAGGGTTTGGGGTTAATTGGTTACTATATAGTAATTACGAGGTAACCAAAAGTAAGAAAAGCATAGTAGAAACATACAATGAAAAACATGTATGTTCCGAAGGGACATTTTCCACACGGGGGTGGGTATTTTTCGAGGTTATTTTTTGGATGGGATATTTTCCGCAGGGGTATTTTCCGTGGGGAGTATTTTTAGCAGGGGAGCATTTTCTGCGGGGTATATTTTTGTGAGGAGGGGGGGGGTATTTTCCGTGGGAGGTTTTTTGTGTGTGTGTGGGGGGGGGGGGGGGGTAAACACCTAAGTCCTTCGAAGCAGCATGAAAAACCAGCAATGTCTCAATTGTCATCAAAATTCCCTTTTTAAATTAAGTTTAAATTTACTTGTTTAGTTTAGTTCTTGTTTGTTTTAAGTTTTAATATTACCCCGTACTTATAGGTTGAATTTTTCTATTTAATTTACTTATATAGAAACCGCAAACAATATTTGTTTTTGTTTTTAAATATTTTAATGAATATCTGAGATTAATGACTTAATAAAAAATTGCTCCTGGTATTTACAGTTCACATGTGTTCACTATTTTTCTTCTTTTCTTTGAAAACAAATTTGAAGTTTTTGCCGCAATATCAGCAATGTGTTTTCAGCTATGGATTCCAATCCGGGGCTCTGGCTCTAAAACCTATTTTGTAAAAGGCTTGATCTACTACGCAGATACAAGCCCTACTTAAGCCTGAGAACAAAGCTAAAACCAATTTTGGCTCCCAAATTTTCGCAACAAAATTCCATTTTATTTTTTCCCCGAAAAATCCCCGAACCTTGAAAACCTGTCCCCGAAAACTCCCCGAATTTTGAAGACTTGTCCTCAAATTTTAATTTTCGAGAGTGGAAGCCCTGCGTGTGCCTAAGTAGAGTAGGAGGTACCATTTCTGCCACTTTATGTTCCTTCCGGTTTTTCTGGTAGGTAATTCTATTCTACAGGGGCATTACACCCTTTCAAAGAGATTTACGCAATTTCTAGTTCAAGGTAAATACATGTTTTTTTTTTACCATCTATTGAATTCTACAAGGCCCCCGTACCAAACAGGTTTTTTTTGATAGATATTCTATTATACTGGTCATTACATCTTTCTTTGCCACGAGATTTACGCAATTTCAAAGTTCAATGTCTTTTTTTTAGTGATAAATCAAAACCAGCATGTCTTGTTTCGCTGTTATGCAATTATTTTTTGTATATATTCAGGTTTCAAATTAGATTCTTCATCAGTTTTGAATAGTTTATTCAACTTAACACTACTGCCATTTTTTGCGAACATTTACATAGAAAAAATGGATAATTCTAAGCAATTTCTGGTGAGTAAAATTTTCTCATTATTATAATAAAAAGAATTTGTCTTGTCATTAAGTTAAGGAAGAAATTCTTTCCTTACACTAGAATTAAGGGTACTTATGCACTTAGAAGCCTATTGTTTAGGAGCTGAAACCTCTACATAGTTCTCTTATAGGCTAAAATTTACGGTGAGATTTTTATCAAGATCAGTGGGTCATTTTAGGGATGTTTTTGAAAAAAGTGCTTAGCTTTCGATCGGTAATTTGGGATTAGAATAAAATGTTGATTCTTTTAATGTATTAATTGTTACAACAGCTTCCTTTTTAGAGTTTCGGTTACTATTAACCTGATTTTCTTCTATCATATAGTTCGTGACCTCATTCTGTTGGAAAAATTAGTTCACTGATATTTTTAGATCATTGTAGTGATATGGCGCTTTTGGTCTTTAGACAAGGAACCAAAACAATTTAGGATCTTTACTGCTTATTATAGTTTAAGAGTTAAAGATTATACTAAAAATATAAATTTGTAACAATTAGTATTTTATTTTGATAATAAAGGAAAATATAAATATTTATTTAATTTAAAAAAAAAAAAAAAAAAAAACTCAAGTAAGGTTTTTTAAAATTTCGTGGCAAACCCATTTTTTGTAGAATTAATATTCAGTTTCTAAAAAAAGTAAATTAAAAACCCTTATTTTTAAATAAATATTTTTTTTAAACTAATTTATATGCCTAAAATAAAATTAATTATTTTACAAAATAAAAATTCATTTTTTTTAAATCCTAAATTTTGCCTTTTTTTTTCAAGGAATCGGATATGTGCAAAAACCCCCCTTCTGACAAGAAATAAATATATAGAAAATGTGTATTATTGCAAGCTAAAATACCATCAATTATAGAATATACAGGTCTAATTACACACAATCTGAACCAGTCATCAATTACAAAAATTATAGCTACATTGCCCTCTAGCCCCCGTATTAGCTCCAAGCATGATGGAGGTATGTTAAAGAGAGAATTGACTGTTGTTCATAATGCCTCAGCTCATCCTACTGAAGATCGTGAGCTTGACTCCAGTCATGTTTCTCCATGCAGTTCAGATATGGAAGCCAAGTCAGAATTCGTAAGTATATACATAACTTTTTCTGTTCATATTTTCAAAAGTAATGTAAAGTTTCTCAGGCGCATTGCTTTTGATGAGTAAAATTTAAATTTTGTTTCTAAACTTTTTCATTTTATTTCATTAACAAAATTAGCAGTATGTAAAGTAATAATTATAAAGAATTTATATAAAAAAAAAAATTAAATCGTAACTACTAACAAAGATGAATTAAAATGAAATAATTACGATATTAAAAAAAAAATAAATAATTGAAAAACAAAAAAAAAACAAAAATAATTTTCTATTTAATAGTTGGCAACCATTCTTAAACTGGCATTGTTGCGCTAAACCATTTGCGCGCATCCAATCCTTATAAGATCTCCCATCGCTAAATTTGAATTTTTAATCCGCCCGACAGGTATAACTCGAATTTTAAGTGCTCCTTGCAAAGTGGGCTTTAAATAACAGGATGTCGATCTTCGATAAGCACTTAACACAGGAAAAAAGTTTTTAGTAATCTCTAATTATGTCTTCACAGCGATGTCAAGAAACATTATTTGGGGCGACCTCATTTCATCGAAACACTTAGGTGTTTTCGAGACAGAATTTGAGGCTTTTCTATTTGAACAGTGTTGTGAAGTCCGATACCCCCACCTCGAAAGGGCATCGATCCCCCTCCCTCAACGGACGTTCCCGGTTCCCAAGGGTTCTCCCCGGGAGGGGTTGGGGGGAGGAAGAGCGGTGGGAGGCGCTGCAGCAAGTAGCGCGAACCCGATAAGTAACACCGGGATGTGCCGCGGGCCAGGGATCTACCGCATGATGCACCGCAGGGATGCGCCGCGGGGATGTGCCGCGAACAAAAAAATTGCTTGATAAAAAAAAGAAAAGTGTGTTATAATTGTGATAAAACTTTCGTCAAAGAAAAAAAAAACTTAATCCATTCATTTTCTAGTTTCAGGGGGAAGCTGTGAAAACTTCTGCCTTCCCTGGCCCAGGACTTCAAAGTATCATGGGTAATTGCCCCCTCTCACCGGATGTTAGTGAAAGTATGTTATTTGATATTCCCCTTGATTTTCGATTTACAGCTGGAAATCCGGATAGTCTTATGCACATTTTTTGCCTTCCGTTGTCCGAGGACATTCTTTATGGCAGAAGAATTAGGATTTAATTAAGTACTTTAAAAACCGGGATTGAACCCGAAACCATCATAATACCCCCGGACGTAATGAATTTTTACCTTTAAAAATATTCACTAGATCCTTAGAGAACGTACAGTGTAGTTTATAACCCTCCCGTTGACCTTGCTGACATTCTAGTATCTGAAACAGTTACTATTCTCCATAGTTATATCGACAAAAATTTTAAAATTATTGAGAGTCAGCCAACTAATTTGTGAGGTCGGGGGGGAATTAGAGTCACATAGCCCCAAAAAGTGTTCCGCCGAATGGGACAAGACACGGGCGTTTTTTATTTTCATGTACCGAACGGTCAAATTACTTTTAACCCAGATCTCTACGAATTCCTCTTAACTAAAATAAGCCGGACAACTACAGAAATTTATGCTTTTGATAAGATTAGTGAGAGGGGGAGGGGGTCCACCATTTTATAGATTGAACGCATGGATCTGAATCTCAGTAGATTTAAAAAAAACTTTATTTTAAGGGGAGCGGGTAATCCAAAAATAAAATGTCACCCAGATTTGTTAGCTGCCAAAGGGGCTCAAGGTTTCGGATTTGACACTGGACTGCAATGTTTTAAGTACGCGTCTTTAGCAGCAGCCCATAAGACATTATAAAATGAATCAACAATGAAAAATATTTACAAACTTGCACTTAACGGTGTAAAAATTTTCCTTAAATTAATTTTGTTGTTTTTTTTGGTAATGTTGAGGTTTAAATTAAAAGAAAAACCATATCTTTATCAAGAAAATTGAATTGTGGGGGGGGGGGGGTTTGTTCTACAGTAAGACATAGAATTTGCAGATGGGGAGAAAAAAACGGATAAAAAAGGGGTTTTGTATTCAGTGAGGACACCGATGATGGAAAATGTTAAAAATTTGGAATAGATTATTTATCGGCCTCCTAAAGATGGAAATTCGTATGGCCATTTTTTCCCTGTTATTGCAATAATTCGACTCCTATCTCAAGGCGTTCAGAAAGGAGAACGTTTCTATTGCGCAATGTGTCTGTCCTCGTTCACATCCGAATGACCGTTTTGAGATCACATGGACCATTGCAAAATTCATGGGAATCAGAGAATAAAAATGCCGGCAGAAGGCAGACACTTTACAGTTTAAAATTTTTCAAAATTCTCTTCTGCAATCTGATAAAGTGTCTTTGGACTGTGAAACAAGACTGATTGAGGTATCGGACCCATCAAAGCCAAATATAGTCAAGGAACACAAACTAGTTGCGTGTTCCTCTGCGCATGCCCATTGCGACACAATACATACCAGGATCGGTGGAGAGTTTTTTTTACGATGGTCGAGGAGGGCATTAATTACAAGCTTTTTGATTCTTTAATAAAAACAGCCCAAAGGACAATGCCAAAATTATGTCATTTTAACTACCCGAAAGCATAATCGGATACGGGACGGTGGGTGTTGGAAAAGAGAACAATTTTTTGTGTGTGTAGGAGGATCCTTACTCCACAAGATATGGGCCAGGACCACGCCCATCTTATAGACCCTATTTCAACGGGGAAAAGTAGCTTTCGGGATTTGTATCACTATTTGCGTAATTTAAAAGTTTATAGACAGAATGGTATTTCTGTTTTTATAAAAAACGCGACATCCGACCTGCAGTATGGTAAAGGAGCAAGGACTCATCTTCAAACACCTATCCCAGTGGATGATGCATTGACGATAGATAGGTGTCGGAACAAAATCATACCTAAATCAGCGGAAAATCTGCTTGTTTTGGAATTTATGTGGAAATATACTGAACCTGGCATTGAGCGCCCAAATAAAATTCGCTTCTTAGAGTCCTACTATTTGTCTCCCTACTTACTAAGTGAATTAATAATGATGCAAAAAAATGATGACGGCTGCAATGCTTTTCCTAATCTCAATCAACAATCTCCAAATTATTTATAATATGGGTAAACACTTAAGGAAATCTATGCTAATGACCATTATTTTTCCCTGTCAATCTTCGCTGAGGAGACCATTCTTTGTCGTGATTCGTTTCACGATAATCTTCATGATCGTAGGTGTACCCCCGATGACTATAATTTCGCAAGGAAAATTGGGGCAGAGGAGGGGTTTAAAACTAGCTTTGACTATTGCAAGCTATATTTGTAGAGTGACGTATTAACTTTGCTTGACATCATTTAAAAAAATACGGATAAAATCAATGAGGAGGTGAATCTTGATTTGGGTTATTATTTTTCTTCGCCTCATCTAGGGATGGACCTCCGCCTGAAAATGCGGGGGGGAATAATTGGGATAATTATTGAACTTGATCAGATCATGGTCATCAAGAGGTCTATGAGGGGGGGGTTTTGTTTGTCATTAGGGCCGTATATTTGTTAATGATCCAACGGTAGATAAGATTGGGACAAAATTAACCGCTGTGTTCTTCAATATGAATTCTCTATACCCCTCAGCCATGTCACATTATTCAATACCTTGCGGCGACTATAAATGGCTCAATGACGCTCAAGCTCCCCATGTCCCCAACATTAACAGTGTTGAGGAGAATGGGCCTGTTGGATGTTATTTTGAAATTGATGGAGACATACCAGTCGAGCTTCAAGATTAAGGAAAGGATTTTGTTTTCCCGTGTAACAATAGACCTGTGACTAAGGACTCTTTGAGTACTCGCAATAGTCGTTTAGTCGCGGTGGACGGATTGCATTTGACGACTAAAAAACAAAAAGTTATTGTTGACCTTATGATAAAAAAAAACATATTTGTGCACAAAGTAGTATTAAAATTGCTTATCAGACACGGTTTCTATGGCACAAAGGTTAGCCGATCAATTAGGTTTAGTCAAAATCATGCCCTAAAAACGTTTGTTGACCCCTTTTTTAGCAAACTTTCTTCAGCAGTGACGAAGGTTGACAAAGACAATTATAGACTCATTTTAAATTCGGCTTTCAGCAAAATGTGTGAGAGTGTTTGTAATAGAGATCTGTACAGTGTCATGGCTGACTATGCTCAATGGGCATGAGTTATAGTCAAACCCAATTTTGCTTACGGCCCAATCCGTTGTTCAGAAGAGTCACTTTTGACTAGGAACATGAGACGCATTGTCTTGAATAAAAACCGTGAAGATAGCAGTGCTATCTTGGAGATCTCACAAAAGCTCATTTTGGAATTTTACTACAATGTGGCTAGGGTACAGTGGCCGGAAAAGGGGCAAGTAGAGGTCTGCTACGGTGACACGGATTCTCTACTGTTAAAAGTAAAAACATTAAATCTAATTGATGATTTGGCACACGGTGAATTTACCAGTTCACGGATGGACTACACCAATGGGAGTAGGGTTATTTACCCTTAGATTTTAAAACGTCGGACACCAAATATGATTCTATTTTTTAATTCTGAACCAGGTCGCGATTTGATTTCCCGTGGTATGTTTGTAGGTCCAAAGGTGTACTTTATACAGACACACAACGATGAAATCAAGAAACGTTTCATAGGAGTACCGACGTGCTATGTGGACAAGAATTTCGACATGAACATTTATGGGAATTGTATTGTTGAAAATGCAATTCCACGAGCCAAATTGTTGGCAATTCATTCATTGAACTACAGGAACTTTACTGTAAATGTAGAAAAAATAGACATGAGTACCATTTCCGACAAGGTCTATGTTTGTCAAGATGGTGTGACTACCCGCCCCCTTTATCAATATTTAACTCCAGACCGGGTCGAGTGTACTGCCCATAGGAAAAGTCTCGTTTTAAATAAAGTCCTGTAACTAATTTCCTAAAAACCTTTTGGGGGGGGGGGGGCCTCGCGGCCCGGGAGGGGGGGGGGCCGGCCGCCGCCAGCGCGGGGGGTGCACCGTCACCAAAGTTATCTTTTTTTTGGACTTAGAGCAGATTTTTTTTTCAAGTGCCATCTCTCTAATTTAATGTTTTTTTCTCTATAAATAAACAAAAAAAAAATTTTTTTCTCTCTGTACCTATGTAAATGTTGTATTTTTTTATAAATAAATTTTAAAAAGGTGTATTTTTTTTTTCAAGTGCTCTCTCTCTCTAATTTAATGTTATATTTTTTTCCATCTAAATAAACAAAAAAAAGTGTTTTTTCTCTTTATCTCCATTTAATAGTTGTATTTTTTAATATGATCAAATTTAAATAAGTGTATTTTTTTTTCAATTCCCTGCTACTTTTTTATGCTCATATAATAAAAGAAAAAAATATTATCCTTTATCTTTGTCTTTGTCTTCTTGTATTAAAGGGGCTGAGTCGGCGTAGGGAAAAATTATTTAGTCATTAGACAATTAGGGTCTACAGTTAGTTGTCCAGGTGAACTTTTTAAAGGAAGTTGTATCAATTTAAAACACCGTTCAGGTTTCTTCTGTGTGGGCCCTCAATGTCGGGCAAAACAACACTCTTTACTAAAATAATTAAAAATTGTGGTGAAATGTTTGCGGAAAAGCCGAAAAAAATCTACTATTGCTATAGTATTTGGTAGGAGTCATACAATAAAATAAAAGCAATTGCTGCCACCACCATGGGATCGGTGCAGATACAGTTCATACAGGGACTTGATGTTTTCAACATTATTGAACCAAACTCTTGGCTGATCATTGACGATCTGGCTGAATCTATTGAACAATGTTCTCAGCGATTGTTGCAAATGTTCACTATTCGTTCTCATCATGAAAAGATTTTCATTACTCTGGTTTTGACAAATCTATTTCATCAGAGCAAATGTATGCGAACAGTTGCTTTAAACTGGACCTACTATATCATCAACAGAATAGTTTGTGAGTCTTTGTTACTAATAGCCCTCAATAAAAAAATCCATTAGGTAGACTTTAAGAATCTACTCTCAGCATATAATCAGGCAACTAATAAACACCCTGGTTATATACTAGTAGATCTTAACGATAAGAGACCTAATGATCTAATTTTACTCATAGATATTTTTAGCAAGGAAATTACAGTATATTTCTTGGTGAACACCAAAAAGAGCTAGTAGTCGCTATCATGACATTGAAGCAACTACATGAAAATAGGCATTTTTTTTCAGTTTTAAACACTTCAAAACCTCTCCTTAGAAAAATAATACTCAACACGGTCTTGACAATGATTTCATTAATCTAATATCCGAACTTTGTTTAAATTTTACCGAGGGTATTTTTCAAGTACCAGAAGTAGTTAAGCAACAGGCAAAGCAACATCGTTCCATTGTACTTACATTGACATCTAAAAACAAAGGAAGGAATTTAAAAAACAAATGAGTTCGTCAGGTAGGCGGTAGCATTTTCACGCTTGTACTGCCAATAATGGCAGGACTTGTAAACAGTTTTCTCTAGATGGCAAAACCCTATAAATTGACCCAGATAGAAGCTGATCTCTCACCCGGCGAGCACTGTGTTATCACTACTTTTCTGGTTGACGTAAATGAAAATAGTGAGGATGATAAAAACTGATTTTACGTCTAGTTGATCTTCATCGAGTGGGAAAACACTATCGATCGCTGCACACTGCTGCTGCTGATCTCAAAAAAGACACACTACCACAAGCATCCGATGTTGCTGCGAGGGCTGCTGGTGCCGCCGCTGGAACACAATTAAAGAAAGAGGACGTAAATTAATTTGTTTTGAAATTTGTAAATCTAATCCCCATAACTTATGGTGAACAAATTACACGACTCTTAATTTCCGGCTGGGGAATTGATGAAATTCAAGCGGAGATATATGGGGATGAGATTATTATTAAAGGCATGAGCCATATTCATATATATATGCGGTATAACATTGCTACAACTCTTAAAGGACTCTATTCTGATGACACAAGTTTATAAAACTTTTTAAATAAACTCAAAATCACCAAACTTATTATTTGCAATAGACTAATTCAAAATAAAATAAATGAACGTGCATCATCAACATCATCAACATTAAAAGATGAACTTGAAAAAGAAGAAGATTTCACATCAATTTTGGAAAATACTAGCACCCCACTGATAGCTAGACAAAAGCGAAGACGTATCAAGTCAACGTCACCACCAGCAGAAGCCAGTATGCAAAAGGGTAGCGGACATTACACAACGTGTTTACGTTCAAAATGGCTGAAGTTCAAAAAAGTGCTTATGAAAATATTGTCGAGGCGGGGAGTTTAAGTCCCCCCACAACTCTTTCCGAAGTCACAGGTTCTCGCACTAAAAGTGTACAAGACTATCTACAAAATGAACCAAGTTACACTTTGTACAGAAATCATATACTTCGTGCCAATCAATTTCGAAAAATTAAAGCCTTTTACACTTTGCATATAATGCAAGCACATATCCTGACTCTAGATGAGCTTCAAAGACGTCAAAATACACAGTACAAGTACATTCTACTTGCAATCAGTTTTTTTAGTCGCTATGCATATGCAAGTCCGGTGCGATCAAAGAGAGGTGTTGAAGTTGCTAAGGCCATTGAAAATATTCTCAAAAAGTATTCATAAAAAATAATTCAAAAGTATCTTGGTAGTGAATTTGTTAATCCTCATTTTGCAAAAGTAATAGAAAAATATAGTACACTGCTGTATCATAGTCACAGTCCTATAAAGGCTGCATTGGCCGAACGATTGATAAGAATCATTCGACTTTTAATTTCAAGATATTGTACATTGAAAAATACGCCGGCTTTTATTCATGATCTAGATAAAATCATTTTGATTTATAATCAACGACCTCATCGATCATTGTCCAACTCTTCACCGACGGAAGTTCATCAGTCGGATCATAATACAATTAACACTTTTCTTAAACAATATTCCAATGAATCAAAAGTCAAGAAGAAGAAAAATAAATTCAATGTTGGTGATACTGTTCGAATTAATAGAAAAACTAATGTTTTTGAAAAGTGGAATTACTTGTGGTCAACTGAAATTTTTAAATTGTCAAAAATCATATACAATAAAAAAATAGATTATATACTGAGTTATAAATCAGATGTAGAGAGTATCTTCTGCTTTTATTAATATTAACTTAAAAAATTTAAAAATGATAGTTAAGCCTATAAAATTGAAAATATATTAAAAACGCGGACTCGCGGAGGTAAGAAATAGTTACTTGTTTGATGGCTAGGGTACTACTATTATTTTGATTCTTGGATTGGTATTGAAGATATTGACAATATCTCATGATTTCTATGGATCTTTCATGCACAATGTTTCTAATCATCTATACGATGACTTGAATACAACAAGTGATTTTTTGGCAAAACTCTCCCCCACCGTCAAATTTTAAGGTACACATGAAGTGGCTCTTTTTAACAGTATTCTCAAAAATGCCAATGATATCCTGAGAAATGATCGTAAATATGAAATAAAAATTAGACCCTATGATTGGCAGCCCTCAATATGTGATAATTAGCTACGTAAAAAAATCAAGGTGCTGAATGACCCATATGTTGTCGTACCCAATTTGGAGCGCGCCGGCATGTATGATGTATGTCGCACTCTCTAATAAGGAATTTCTGCTCGTACATAGGAGCATTTCATTTCACCGTTTCACAGGCGGTGGGCAAGATCTACATTAGTTAACCCATAGCAAATGAAACGGATGTTCTAAGATATAACCTCCATAATGTACTTTGCTTTCTGCTCCAAAAAACAACCTTTAGAATAAAATGGCATTCTAATTTCATTTTTGACGAATACCAACCTGCCCTCTCCACAGACACTTGTATATTTCTCTACGCTTCATTTGTGGAAACATCTTGGGTTGGTATTTCAACTGTCTCCCTCCTACGAGTTCGTGAACAAAAAACCAATCACGAACCTGTTCATTATTACAATATACGGCTTTGTAAGTGTAGTCCAGCAAGCACTTCATATGCCAAACTCTGTCAGGTAACACTAAGAACTGAATTAGGTGATTCTATAGCAATGACAAACTGATTAGCTTTTAGTAATTGTCATTTTCTCACCTGCTTAAACGACAACGACGGTAAAACCACCTAAAAAATGAACAATAGAAGAATTCAGTTTGTCTTTCAAGATATTTACTGTACTGTTGGTGCCCTGAGTCCACGTCAAATAGGCAATGGATTGGACTACTACAAGGGGCGTACTACAATGTCTGGCTATGGTCTTGGTAGCTGGTTTGCTAGGCTATTTCGTTCTGCACTACCCCGTGCCAGAAAATATTTTGTACCTGCTGCATCAAATTTTGCTGCTTCCACACTACAGGACTGGGGGTCGGGCAAGAATTTCAAGGACAGTGTTAAGGAAAATATTAGATCTACAGCCAGAGTTGTTGTTGAACAATTAAAATCTCTACAAAATGGAGAGGGATTGAAAAGGATGCGTTCGCGTCATTCAGCCATCAGTCTCCTCCCAGAAGGGAGGCAAAGGACATCAACAAGGACTTTGAGAAATAAAACAACGAAGGCCAATAAGCAGCAGAAGAAGAAAAAGAAAAAGATTGTTAGATCAAAGAAGGATTTCTTCTCTTAAGATGACTTATCTACCCCACACTGACTCATATCTGTCTATCATGTCCTCAGTGAATCTATTCAACTATAAAAATGGGGAGGTCAGTATCAAGGATTGATACTCTGAACAATTTCACCCTCAGGACCCCCTCTTGGAACATAGACATTATCAAATATTTTCCGATGAAGACTCTGTCATTGATTTGTCGTCAAATTTCATTGATTTAAATGTCGTGGTGAAGAAAAATAGAGATAATACAACTCCAAATGCCAGCGATGGTCTGTCCTATGAAAACTGTATTCTACACAACCTATTCAAAAAAATTAATGTATTTATTAATGGAACATTGGTGTGCACTAGCAATAATTTATCAAACTATGCTAGCTACATACAATTTATGATGATGACGCCAAAGGCGTACAAGGAGATGAGAGGACAATCTTTGGGCTATGAATATAGAACAGGTGTTGATTCTGACTGTGAGTTTACTACTGCAGTCACGCTGGAGTATCTTCTAGTTTTACAATTAAATGATGAGTTATTCAATATATCCCAATGGCTACCCACCACTGTCATGATTGTCATAAAGTTACATATGGCTACGTCTAATTTCATTCTGAGAAAAACACTTCCTGCGTCATGCGATGAGATTGTCATTATCTTATCGGTAAGTCTCCACGTCTGGAAACAAAAATTTCTGAACTATTTTGCATTGGCAGTGGAGAAGCTAAGAGCCAACGGTAACTACATGAAACTTCGTGTCCCCCCTCCAATCACCAAACAACTTCTCAGTGCAATCGGCTCTCGTAGCTATAGTAAGTCACCATTTATCAATGGAGAAATCCATTCAAAATTGGCTTTGACCTTTATGAAGAGTGGCAGCGCTGTTGGATCCTGGACTGAATACCCCCATGATTTTAATTTTTTCGGTCTATCTAGCCTCGTTGGCAAAGTGAATGGTATTCCACTGTACACTCATTTGATAAAAAATACTATAGGAACTCTGTACGAGTTGACCATGCAATCTCGAGATCATGACTCTTAACTATTTAAAAATAGAATAACCGATTCAATGTTTTCAAAAAATCACCGGGTTATTGTTTTGTATTTGTCAATCACGCACGATATAACAACAGTACAATCTGGGAATGTAAATTTATAGTGTTCGTTTGCCGATGCTCTGGCCGAGAGTATCACACTAATATCGCTGAGTTAATTTGAAAAATATTGTGAAATAATGCACGAAGTCATTTTTCTACTTTACCTAGCGCCATGAACACTAACCAAATAATCAAATTATTTAGTATGGATCCAAACTTGTCCCAGTACAAGTCCTTTTGCAGACCCTCGGACTTCATTGAAAAAATTCCAAGTGTTAACAATACCCTAATCATTGTTAATAGCAGTCCATTGACTTTGAAGATTGGTCATTGGCTATGCATCTTTCAAACATCAAAGAATCTTGAATTTTTTGATCCTCTTGGCCTATCGTATAAATTCTACGCTCTATACATCAGCAACTTTATTGAAAGCAGGGGGAAAACCATTATTCAAAATCAACGAAGAGTACAGGATTTAACGACTAAGACATGTGGCTTTCATGCACTACTCTTTTTCATGTTCAGATGTCGTGGCTACACCTACAAGCAGTTTCTCAACATCTACGTAGATTTCCCTCAATTGAACGATTTTATAGTTGATACTAGACTTAAAAGTTTATTTAATATTTATTTTAGTGCCCTGATAATAAAATTTTATAAATATTTTCGATAGACTGTTTATTAATAAAAAAAAAAAATTTATATAAATGATAAAACGACTTTTCTACTCTTTAGATTTCATCCACTACTACTAGGTATTTGTCAACAACAACTAACGCAGGTAGATAGTCTGAATTCACAGTGTACTGATCCTGATGTACTGCAATACCAGGGTCAAATATTCTACAGTAGAGTGTGACTTCACTCTTGTCATATCTCTTTGTATAGTCAATGATACTATTCTCATTAATTCTATAGAATTCACATGTTTCAATTTGCCTATTTGAAGCAATTTCACAACCAGTGTCCTCAAGTGTCGAATCACAGTCCTTCAAAGTCAAATAAAAATCAGTTGGATTATAATCATAACACCCAGTGTCTTCACAACGATGACGTAGAAACCATATTCTTTTGTTGTTCCAACAGTTGAATCGTTGACCCGGTTCCTCCTCCCAGAACAATCTAAAACCACGACGATACCAATCTCGTACCAGTAAACTAAAAAAAAGGTTAGGATTCTTTCCAATCATACCGGGATATGTACTCTCCCACTGATTACATTTATCATAATGACAATTGGAGCATAGGTGACCTATAGGATGAGATTCACACAACTCTTCAAGACAGGAATTGAAACCTTTAATTTGAACAGCAGATCCTCTATGCAATTTACATGGGTTGTATAATTTAAACTTTTCATCATACTCATCAATCATTGTGCAATTTTAACATGATGACCAGCTGCCAAGTGTGTACATAAATACATTACATGTATGGAACATTTTTTCATGTGTTGAGACTCTCAATGCCACAATGAAATTGAGCTAGCAACAAAAAAAATTGTGTGATAGAGAGAGAGATGATTAAATCCTCACTGGTCACCATATGTACCATGAAAAAAAGTACATAAGATCTAAACTAAAGATTAAAAGCATAAACACAAAGTCAGTGTTCCGTGTTAGAATCGATAGAACACACAATAGCTTACGCTCATATGGACATCGACGACTATGATTCATGAACTAGTATAATTATTTATATTCAGTTTTCACTATGTTAAAAAGCATTACCCGATAAAATATCGTCCTTTTAATATACAGCAATAGAAAAACTTCATATATAATCAAATGTTCGTCAGTATGAAATTGATTCCACATTTTAATTAAGTACACGAATCTATCCATTTTTTTTTTTTTTTTAGTAATAACACACACCCACCATACTTAAGAATGCCCATAATTTATTTTTTCTAATACGGGGTATAAACGATTGAAAGATATAGAAAGAAAAAAAAATACCCGATTCTTCTAAACATTGTCACATAACCGTATTGATACAACAATAATCAATTATTCAGGGATCTATTGTAAATATATTTCTATAGTAAAGGTAATGCTGATTAAAGTTTATTTATATTAAGAGTATTCACTTTTCCAGCAAAACACAGCCGCTCCTCCTGCTTAAATTTGCTTAATGATATCACATATCTAGCATACATAGTGTCCCATTCAAGACATAGTCTACAGCCAGCAGTTATTTCCACAGATACATTAGGTACTCGTATATCGTTGCTGCTGCTACTGTCGGTTCCATCATTAATCTCCAATAATGTAAATGCACCACTCATTTTTTTTTCTCCACTAATATCCTTGCAAATAAAAAAAACTATTATCTTTGAATTAAAGTGTCTTAATAATATTAATTGCACAGAAAACTATTCCTTTTATTCAAATCCTAATCACCAATCAAGTTATACTCGTTCCTCTTGGCAAAGGTGTAATGACCTGTAGAATAGGACTACCAGAAAAACCTGTTTGGTACGGGGGCGTCGTAGAAGTATAAGGCTATGTGAGAGGATACTCACTCTCTTTGAAAGGGTGTAATGTCCCTGTAGAATAGAATTACCTACCAGAAAAACCGGAAGGAATATAAAGTGGCAGAAATGGTAGTTCCTACTCTACTTGCCTAGCCCTTTAGTTCTCAGATAAGTAGCGGGGTCTTTCACCAAGACATCTCTGCCTGGCTTTTTACTTGTAGCCCTATTTTATTTATTTTTTTGTGATGATGGCTAGACACATGTCTAGACCAGGGTTGCTAACTTTTAGGTCAATGAATATGTCCCTTGAGCATCCAAAAATGTGTCCTTTTCACCAAATTATGTCCGTATTTTGTCTATAATATGTCCATAATATGTCCATCTTGAAATATCAGAAACTAGTTTTTTTACGACTTGAAAACCTCTTTCAATGCGGTCAGTTAACATCGAATATAATGAAAACGAAAAAGATTCATTTAGTACATCCATAGAAAATGAACTAGTGTGAAAGCACAAAAGTCATAAAAACATGTTAACAGCAAAAATCTAATTATTGGAGCTTAAGGATCATCTTCCTACGAGAGTTTCACTTGACAGGTATGGTCGGCATGAGGGTCAGCATTTTGACTTCTTTTGGTAGCTTTTTGTTAATCAGAGTATTTCTTGCGCATTTCATAAGGGACAATCCAGGAGTCAAGCAACGTTGCGGAGCGCTAGGTAGATGGAGCGCTTTGGGGATGTGACATCCCTAAAAGCATACGTACTGGACCTTTGAACAATGCTGAACAAAATAGATGTCAACAAATTCTGATTGGATGCTCGTTTTCGGAACTGATAGGCGGGGGGGGGGGGCTCAAATCGCTTTTGACTCCTATAAAGGGCACTAAACTTCAAACAAATGAGCCCCCTCTGAAGTTTTTACGACTACCCATTCCATAAAACCTTATATGCCTCTGGGGCATAACTTACAACCCTTGTCCCAGGGCTCTTAGGGATTGTGTAAACGCTGATGGCATTATTATATGTTCTTTGGACCATTTTTAACAAAATTACTATCTAAAAATTTCTGTTGGATGCATCTAGGGAAAAGAAGAAGTGGGTGGAGGGGGTAGCAGGTTTGCCTCTGGCCACTTCTGACTCTTAAAAATAGCACTAGAACATCTGATTTTCAATCCAGTGAGTCCCCTCCAAAGTTTATAAAACCAACCCTTCCATAGAAATTGTATATGTTAATAATGGGGAACTAGTATAACTCGTGGCCCTTGCCCTGAAAGCTTTTGGGGGGGGGTCATCCAAAAAAATACAATTCCTGGAACTTTTAATATATACTGAACAAAATGGCAATCTCAAAATTTTGATTGGACATGCTTGGGGAAATGAAGGGCGGGGGCGGGGGGGGGCTGTTCGCCTTCCAATCACTTGTGATTCTTATTAGAACTTTCAATTTCCAATTGAGCCGCTTTCGAATTTTCAACGACAACCCTTTCTACACGATGTGCCTTGGTCAGAAGTAAAAAATAAAGTGTAACCTTATCGCTTTTTCATTCATTAAATAAAAAACAAGTTTTTTTCTATCTGAAGTAAGGAGTAACATAAAAACAATACAATCAAAAATTATTCCATATATTAGGGGAGCTGCCCTTTCCTTAATACCCCTCTCTTCACGCACAAATCTTTTCAAGAGCTTTTAAAAAAATTTTTGATTCAGTTACACGGTCGTTGTGTTTCAAGAATCGATCTTAAAAAAATAGACAGAAGGTCGAACATTAGCGCAGAGAGGGGGTTCTTGAGGAAGGAATAGCCCCCATCATATAGTGAATAATGTATTTTCGCTTTAAGTTTTAATGTCACTCCTTGCTTTCGGTAGAAAAAACTTTTTTTTGTAGTTATTTAGATAATCCTATCGTTTTTCAGATAATCCTAAAAAATCCACCCCCTCTGTATAAAATTTCCCCACGAAAAATTCCTCTATGTAAAGTTCCTCCCATGTAAAATTCTTCCGCCGAGAAATTACCCTCGGACAATTCTATTCCTGCTGCAAATCCTTCCCAGAAATTTTTTCCTTAAGATTTTGCTCCTTAAATTTCCTTAAGATTTCCTTAAGATTAAGATACTCCTTACCATACCTTTATTTGAAAAAAGACTTGTATTCGTTTAGTTTCTGATCCTTTTAAGGTCATTGGGCACTATTTGGAAAATACCCCCCCCCCCCTAAAAATTTTAGCCCCAGAAATTTTCCATGGAGAATTTTTCCTGGTGATAGTTCCCCCATGAAAATTTTTCCCGTGGCAAATCCCCCCCCCCCTCCAAAAAACAACATCCCAAGAAAATTCCAACTCCGCTGAAAACTCCCCCCTGAGATTTCCCTCAAAGTGTCTCTACATGTGCAATGGGATAAACAAAGAGAAAAAGACAAATAACATACATTCTGTATAAAAATTCTGGTAAATTCTCCCCATGTAAATTTCCCCTGAAAAATTAACCCCCAGAAACTTCCATCCCAATTGGAAATTCCCCCATAGATAATCCATCCCCAGAAGATATCCTTCCTCCCTTGGAAAATGTCGGTATACTTCCCTATAACAAATAGGCCTACTATATGTAAACAATGGGCAAATGTCATAACTTATGGCCCTTCCTCTGGTGGTTCTGAGGGTTCAATCATCTCCAAAGACATATCTGTTCATATGGTATCTCAAAATTTTGATCAGACAACTTTCAGAAAAAAGGGCGTGGGACAGGGACTAGTTTTCCTCCAATTTTTTGGTCACTTAAAAAGGACAATACACCTTTTAATTTTCCCTTGAACAAGCTCTCTTGTAAAATTCTAGTGCCACTGGCTCGATATGATCGCCCCTGGAAAAAGCAATAACAACAAATAAACATGAATCCGTGATGCTTTTTCTGGCAAACACTACAAAATTTTATTTTTATAGATATAAGCTTGGTACCTCTACAGTGGGGTTTTCTGATGTGCTGAATCTGATGGCGTGATTTTCATTAGAATTCTTTGACTTTTATGGGGTCAATTCTTTGACTTTTAAAATTCTTTGACAAATTTGCCAATATTTTTTCGAAAATTTGGCAAATTTTTGTCAGGCCCACTAATGGGTAACTTAAAAAATATCATATATTTGGAATCAGCACAATAAGCTAATATTTTGGTACATCTGTTGATTTAAAAAGTGATTCCAGATCATCAAGAATGTATTTTTTTTTTTTTGCTAACTTTTCATTTTCAGTTAGTAGTACTTGATAAATAGATAGATGTTTATGCCTGACTAAAGGAAGCCGGAAGCAATTGTTAACGAAAAAGGTGTCTGCTTGACTATTATCTTGACTGTAGCGTAAAAGCAAGGAGAAATAAAATCGTTCATAGATGAAAGAATACAAACTCGTAAAGAATTTCAAGAGTATTTGCAGATAGTTGTCTGCGGGAAAGAGCAAGCAACTCTGAAAAATAATGAAGTTTGTAAAAAGAAAAACGTTGGTACAAAAATTAGTAGAAAATAAGTAGTTAAGCAAATTTAGTGCTAGACAATTAGTTTTAATACTGATTTGGGGGAAAATGACATTTTGTTTCACAAAAATATGTATCCAGCGGGGAAATATTCCATTTTGTGCCATAAATTTGCAAAATATGTCCCTTTTATGTCACAAATTTTCTAAAATATGTCCGTTTTTTGCCCTATTACGTCATTATGTCCCGGCACACAGGAATATGTCCACTGGACACGTCCAGATGGCAATGCTGGTGTAGACATGGGATTCTAGCTAGAAATGATTGTGAACGGCCCCTAACTAAAGAGAGAAGAAGAAGAAGAAGAATTTCCACTAGTGTTCCCCTAAACTTGGAATTAATGACCAATATAGCTGTTCTAGTGTTAGGCGGTAAGTTAACAACGTGTTTCTTAAAGTGTTTCACCCATCCCCTCGAATGGGTGAATGCGTAGCCCAAATTTTATATTTTCCATGCAGTTTTTGGGATAGGCCTAGGCCTAATTTAGCAGTAAATTTTTATCAAATCATATTATTGACTTACAAATAAAGTGAATGTACCACTCAATGCCTTTTTTATGCTCTTTCCAATTATAATAATCGGTAAGTTTTTACCAAATCATATTATTGACTTACAAATAAAGTGAATATACCACTCTATGCCTTTTTTTATGCTCTTTTTGAATATAATAATCATTTTTGTCAGAAATGAATTTTAGCCCTCACCCCCTATATATACCAATTCAAGGTATATATTTGCACATTAGGGGGGTGGGGCAAAAGTTTAATCTTACCTCTCATTTACATCAGAAATAAAATCTACCCCCACCCCCCTAATGTGCAAAGATATACCCTGAATTGGTATAAATAGGGGTGGGTTGAAATTCAAGTCTGATAAAAATCATTATTATATTTAGAAAGAGCATAAAAAAAAGGCATTGAGTGGTATAGGCTATTCACTTTATTTGTAAGTCAATAGTCTAATATGATTCATGGGCGCCCATAAGCTGAATTCCAGGGGGGGCAAACTTTGCCTAATTGCTACTTTTAATGCTATATAATAGAAATCTCAGAACAAAAATATAAAAATAAGGCAGCATCATTCGGCCAGGGGGGGGGGGCAAGAGCCCCCCCCCCATATTGGCACCCATGATATGATTTGGTAAAAATTTACCTAATAATCATTTTTGTTGGAAATGAATTTTACCCCCACCTCTATATATACCAATACAGAGTATATATTTGTCTATTAGGGGGGTGGGGGTATATTTTTTTTCTGATGTAAATGGGTAGTAAGTTTAAATTTTACCCCCACCCCTCTAATATACAAATATATACCCTGAATTGGTATATAGGGGTGGGGTAAAATCCATTTCCAACAAAAATGATTATTATATTTGAAAGAGCATAAAAAAGACATCAAGTGGTATATTCACTTTGTTTGTAAGTCAATAATATGATTTGGTAAAAATTTACCAAAAAGGCATCAAGTGGTATATTCACTTTATTTGTAAGTCAATAATATGATTTGGTAAAAACTTAACAATTTAGCTTGTATGAAATTGAGGTAATAATATGATTTGGCGAAAACTTACCAATTTAGCTTGGATGAAATTGAGTCAATAATATGATTTGGTAAAAACTTACCAATTTAGCTTGGATGAAATTGAGGTAACATTTTTGCAGTTCATATTATTGACTTACAAATAAAGTAAACATACCACTTGATGCCTTTTTTATGCTCTTTCCAATTATAATAATCATTTTTTTTGGAAATGCATTTTACCCCCACCCCTATAAATATCAATTCAGGGTATATATTTGCACATGAGGGGTAGGGGAGTAAAGTTTAAACTTACCTCTCATTTAAATCAGAAATAAAATTTACCCCCCCCCCCTCTCTAATGTGTAAATATATACCCTGAATTGGTATATATAGCAGTGGGGGTAAAATTCATTTCCAACAAAAATGATTATAATATTTGGAAAGAGCATAAAAAATGGCATCAAGTAGTATGTTTACTTTATTTGTAAGTCAATAACATGAATTGCAAAAAAATTTTACCAAAGTATGTCCTAGGAAGGTGTTTTGAAGTAGGCCTACCTACCTCCACTCCTTCTCCCTCTAGAGGGTCCTGACCTTTAAAAATCTGTGTGTTTTAAAAGTGAAACCTTGCAAAATAGATCTTCTGCCTAAATGAAGTACAACAAAATTTTTTCAATTTCACAACTTTGCTCAATCCCAATTTATTAGGTGTAGAAATATGCAAATACATTTCCTAGATTTTCAAAAAAAGACATCAATATGGCTTAAAATTCTACTTAAAAAACAGGAATTGCATTTTCAGAACTAAAGCCAGAGAAAAAGAAACTGATAACTAAAAATTAAGGTAAAATGTTTTTTGTCAAAATTTCAATATGTATAGAGACCTTTCATGTATACAAATTTCAGGACCATCTAGAGAGAAGAAGTAGAGGTATTTACTTCAAAATACCTTCCTGGGACATACTTTGGCCTGTAGATCCATCTCTGAAAGTTTCATTTTCCTGACCTAACCCCTGTCAAAGATTGCCAAAACTAGCTAAAGTATAATTTTACCAAAAATTGCTATTTGCAGCTGAATCAGGAATGGTTATTAGCTCTATTATTTTCCTTAGTCTTAATAGCCAAGGCTAGTAAAATATTTTTTTAAAACAAAGGTGACCTACAGGCTAAAGTAACCTATGGGTAAATATTGAGCAGTTAATGTAATTGATCTACATATAAAGTGAACATACCACCATTTTTATGCTTTTTCTGATTATTATAATTATTTTTCTGACAAATTCAGTTTTAAGCCTGTTTTTTACCCTTAAAAATGATAATTCTTTTCTATGGTTTTTTGGTATAAAAAGGGTTAAAACATTTGTTTCAAACTTACTATTTCATAGTAAAATCCATTCTGTTAAAGTTATTAATTTAACTAACTTTTTCCACAAGACAATTTTTCAAAGAAAAGTAAAGAGCTCCACCAAGCCAAGAATGAGCAAAAATTATGCCAAATGATCTTCCAAGCATAAAATTAACACATATCACAACTCAAAGCAAGTCAAACTCAAAGCAAGCAAAAATTAACATGATTAGAGCTGATAACCCCCATGACTTCTCAAGACCAGAACACAATTTGCACACTGCTGAAAAAAAATGACAATGGATTGTCAGTTTAATTGACATATACTGAGATTTCTTCCTTAAAGGTTTGTTGATTTTTTATTTATAGAATTAAGAAAGGTGAACACATTTCAAGTGTATTTTGTTTTCAGTAAAGTGCAAATTGTGTTCTGGTCTTGAGAAGACATGGGGGTTTCAGCCCTACTCATGTTAATTTTTGCTTGTTTTGTGTTTGACTTGGCTATTTATTAAATTTCTGTTTGTTTTGAGTTTCATTTATTTGTTGATAGTGATTTTTGGTAATTTTACATTTAGAAGATTATTTGACTTAATTTTTGCTCATTCTTAGCTTAATTAAGCTCTTTACTATTCTTTGAAAAACCTTTCTTGCAGAAATTTTTTTTGAGCTAATTATGTTTGGTTTTTTAAGTTAATTTATTTTTGTTTTTATTAATATAGTCTTTTTCTTGAAAAAAATAATATTTTATATCTTTTCAGTTTTTCTTTCTATAAGAATCCACAGTATGGGCAGCTATTTGTATGTTGGAGGAGCTTTTTCTACAATTTTTAATCCTGACACAAACAGTATAATTTTAAATTTAATTTTATAGCTTCTGAAGTTGACCTGAAAAATAAAACTTAATATCATTCCCAAGAGATTCTATCTATGCCATTTGACAACCTGGATACACTTGCACTCTTTTTATTTATTTCAAATTTATTAAAAGGGCTGTTTGCCCTCCAATCTCTTGTTAGACTTCAACAGGGCACCAGACACTTGTGCTGTAATTAGAGTGCAAGGGGGAGGACTTCCCCCTTCATGTATCTAGTAAAAACATTTTAAACAAAGTGAAAACATTAAAAAAAAATTTCAGTAGCCTAAACTGCAAATTATGTTCTGGTCTTGAGAATGTATGGGGGCTGTCTAAAACATAATTGTCAGAACTTTAAACAATGCTTAACAAAATGGATATCTTAAAATTTTGATTAGATGGGTTTTGGGCATTGATGGGTGTAGGGGGGGGGGAAGCTTGTTGTCCTCCAATCACTTTTGACTTACAAAAAGGGCACCAGTCCTTTTGATTTCCAATCAAATGAGCCTTTTTCAGAGTTTCCACAACAACAAATGATCATCTCAAAATTTTTATCAGATGCATTTTGGGAAAATATGAACTGTTGGGGGGGGGGGGAACCCACCCTCTAGTCACTCTGAATCTTACAAAATGCACTAGAACTTCTGATTACCAACCCAATGAGCCCCCTTTGAAGTTTATACAATAACCCTTTCTATATATATATTATATGCCCCCAGGGCATAACTTAAAACCCTTGCCCTGAGGACTGTGTGTGTGTGGGGGGGGGGGGTTGTCATCCTCAAAGACATAATCTCCAGACCTTTCAATTGTGTTGAACAAAATGGCCATCTCAAAATTTTGATTGGATGTGTTTGGGGAAATTGTGGGCATGGGAGGGGGGTTAGCTGCCCTCCAATCACTTTTGACTATTAAAAAGGTCATTTGCCCTTTCAATTCCAATCAAATGAGCTGTTTTGAAGTTTCTATGACAACAAATAGCCATCTGAAAATGTTTATCAGATGGATTTCTTGAAAACCAAGGTGTGGGGGGGGGGTATCCACCCTTTTATCACTCTGAATCTTATAAAGGGCACTAGGACTTCTGATTACCAATCCAATGAGCCCCCTCAGAAGTTTATACAATCACTATTTCTATATGTACCTTATATGCTCCCAGTGTGTAACTTAAAACCCTTGCCCTGAGGGCTTTGGGGGGGGGGGGGTGTCAACCTTAAAGACATAATTTCCAGACCTTTCAATTATGTTGAACAAAATGGCTATTTCAAAATTTTGATTAGATATGTTTGGGGAAATTGTGATCATGGGATGGGGGTCTGTTGCCCTCAAATCAGTTTTGACTATTAAAACACTGGCCCTTTCAATTTTCAATCAAACAAGCTGTTTTCAAAGTTCCTACAATAATAAATGGCCATCTCAAAATTTCTATCAGATGCATTTTGGGAAAACCCTAAATGGTGTGGGGGAGGGTATCCACCCTCTGATCACTCTGAATCTTTAAAAGGACACTAGAACTTCTGATTACCAATCCAATCAGCCCCCTCCGAAGTTTATACAATCACCCTTTCTATATGTACCTTATATGCCCCCAGGACATAGCTTAAAACCCTTGCCCTGAGGGCTGTGAGGGGGGGGGGCTCATCTTCAAAGACATAATTTTCTGACTTTTAAATTACTTCGAACAAAATAGCTATTTCAGAATTTTGATTAGATGTGTTTGGGGAAATGGTGGGTGTGGGAGGAGGGTCGTTGCCCTCCAATCAACTTTGACTATTAAAAAGGGGACTGGCCCTTTCAGTTTCAAAGCAAATGAGCTGTTAGTATAAGCTTTAAGTTACACCTTATTGAGTTTGTTTTAGCTTAATTTGGTCCCAAAATTTTTCTGGGGTTGCTGGTGAAATAAAAACTATTTGATTTTGTTCTTGGTCATAGTAGTAATATTCTTCATAATCTAAAAACTTAACTAGTTTTGTTGTTTCTGTGACTTCTGCACCCACCTGAGAGGGGTCAGACTTGCCTCCTAGTATGGGATAAATCTGACACACCCGGGCAGATCCTGTGTATACAGAGATAAAAATTTTGTCACCTTAAGACATGATAGAGGATACCTCTATGAACAGAGAAACAATACAAAACAAAAACTTTTGTTAATAGTTTGTATGTGCCACAGAGGAACACAGGTTTTTTGCTTACTATTGGGTAATTCCAACAGTGTTGGTCTTATCCTGTACATAGAAAAAGTCTCTGAGAATGGTATTTTTAAAATTTTTATTGTAAATATGAAAAAGGTAACACCATACTTCAAATAAGGGGAAAAATTGTAATTTTAATTTGTATAAGAGACTTTTTTTTAGTTGAAAAAAAGTAATTTTTATTGAAAAAAACAATTTCAATCAGAATTGGAGGGAGTCAACAGAGCAAACTTTTGATCACTTGTGCTTCTTGTACAGAGTGATGACATGCTGAATTTCGAATGACGGTAGAGTGAAGGGACCAGCTACAGAAAGCTTTAATGGTCCTGCAAAGATGTATTCTTCTTCAACTATGTCAACGTCATCTTTTTTTGGCCATTCATATGAATAGTCAGCTATGCTCAGGTAGCAAAGATATTTTATACAAACGCGATTTTTGTCAGGAAAATCAAGTACCCTTCTGATATATCAGCCTTGTTGATCCCGTTTGGTGTCGTATGCTACAGCATAGTATTCATTTAATTGTTTTTTTAGCTTCTTTTTCTGTTCTTCTTCATTCTCAATGTCAACAGTATAACTTATGTCCATTTGGTCAGTTGAGGAAGCAGAGAGATGTCATAGTCTTCACTGGAAAGATCATCTTTCTTTTTCTTTTTCAGCTTTGGCTTGATTGTCTTCTCTTTTACTTTCCCTGTTTTGTGCTCAAACTTTTCTTTTTTCTCCTTCTCTTTTTTGTTCAAGCACTCTCAAAGCATATACAGAAGCGATTATTTCAGCTTCCTAAGCACTACTCTGCCTACCAGATGTCCTGGGTGCTGAGGCATCAAGAGGGGGGTGGTGTACTGAGTCCAAGAGAAGCTCTTCAAAGGATTTCTCCTGTGTATGAATCTTTTTTAGACTAACCAACACTGAAATAGTAATCTCATCAGTTGCAATAGTCACTGTGGTTGTCACTCTTGTTAAATTCTTACTCTCTGATTTCTTTGTCTCAACATGTCATTTTAATTTGCCTGGATGAAATTTTGCCTTGTCAATCACATTGCAGTTGATACATGCTGGAATAGCAGAATCATAAATTTCTGTCACTTGAAATGATTTTTTAATAAGTGGAGGGGTAAGGTAAGTCTCCCAGATCTGACATAAAAAATTTTACGAGTCCTTGTTTTGGTAAGATGGGTGTGCTTGTAGCCGGTTCACGAGCTTCTGCTCAGTGGACAATTTCAGCCCTTTGAAAATAACTCTGTCAAGGGGCTGCAAAACAGGGGCTAGCAACTTAAGGATAGTAATGTTCTTTAATGAAGCGAGTTCCACAAGAGGCAAGGATAAATGGGAGCCATGGCTGTCAAGAATAAGAAGTGCTTTTCCTTTCACCTGAGGGAGGAAAACATCTTTAAACCAGTTATAGAAGAGGTTCGGTTTCATCCATCTTTTCTTAGTAGCTGAAAAACATGCATCTGGACAGTCTTTAATTGGTAGCCATGAACTCAATGTGTTTTTCCCTGAGAAAACTACCAATGGTGGTAGTTTTTCACCTGATGCACTAATACATGTGAGAATAGTTGTGTTATCATGCCCATTGCCACCAGTTCGTCGCGTTGCTGGGGATCCTTTCGCGCGAGCGATTTTGAGGCTATCAGGATCACAACAAAACGGAGTTTTGTTCAATTTGTAACAATATTCTGGTTTTTCTAAGATGTCAAGCTCTTCTGCTGTTTTCTGTAGCAGGTCCTAAAATCCCAGAATGATGAAAGGGTCTGCTTGTTGCATAGCCCTCAGGTTTTCAAATTGCTCAGGTTTCTTAAGCAAGATGTTGTTTTGTTTCTTAAATCCAAACCACCAGTCTTCACCTGGCCGGTTGTTTGTGAAATGAGTACTAATTTTGTTCACACTAATATATTTTTGCACTTCATCTAGGAATTGTTTCCTGATAAGCCCCATTCCCCATTTTTCCATAAATTTCAGTGAATTTGCCATACTCTGCTCAACTTGAGGTGGCAGTTCCAGAAGTCTTCTGTGAGTAACAGCAGGCAAGTTGGGGAAATCTCTTTGCTTCTTTGTCTGATCAATTAGTGTTGTCTTTGGTATGTTATAAAGCATTGCAGCTTTTTTTAAAGACATTCGAAATGATAGAACTTCATCTTTGGCTTGTTTAAACTGTTCAGCAGTATATTCTCCACCTGCTCTGTTGTTGCTTTTTCGGTTGTATTTGCGCGGTATCTGGAAGGAATGCAGCTTTATAGTAAAAATAGTAAAGCGTAGAAAAGAAAAGCAGGCACAAGAAGAAAAGGAGAAAAGCGTTTACAGTAGAAAGAAGAAGAAGAGCTTTGAGCTTTTCGATTTATATAAAGAAGAAGTACAAGAAACGATTAACTAATCAAAATATTCAGAGAAGATCCAAAGAAGAAAAGAAGAAAATATTCAAAACAATTGTGTAAGAGAATGTGAAAATTTTGTGAAAACAGGACTATCAAGTGAAGTTTTCTTGATTATTTTTGATTTAGATAAAGTGGAGAATTTATCTCAACCATGATCCCAATGAAAATACCCCCTGAGAAGGGAGATACCAATAAACAAATGCTAGGCCCCATCTCCCCATTACCAAGTGACCTTTCTGAGAACTCAGACTCCAATGAAACCATGATCTCTGTCAACTATGAGGACTCAAATCACCATGATGATGGCCTCAAAACTGTTACTCCTAAAAGATCCAAGAGAAAAGGGTACACCAGTTTCTCCCCATTAAAAACAGTTTCTACTCCATCCCCATCTTTTTTGGAAGAAGAGCACTTCATCCACATTCTGCCTATCTCTTCTGAAACCATGTTCCAAATAAAAACATCCAAACAATTCGACTTTAGCTCTACAAAATTCTGAAAATTAATTTCAACCTCAACATCTATAGAGATGTTTCAATATTAATATCTATTCAAGCCGGCTATTAATATGCAAAAACGACTGTGTTGTCACTCGATTCCCTTGGAGGCATTAAGGTCCATTCGAAGAAATGGATTTGCCCTCCCCCTGCCCAAACAAAAATTGTCATATACAATATCCCTAATGATATTCCCAAAACTGATTTAAAGGATGGCCTTATGAACTGCAAAGGCCAAAAAATATCAGTACCAAAAATCACCAGACTTAGAAAAACCAAACAATGATGGCATATACATATCTAAATCCTACCTGTTCATCCTGGACTCCAACCTAGAGAATTTCAGTGAACCTATATCCTTATTTGGCCAGATAAAGCCTTACAAAGAGTATAAGGCTAAGCAAATACAGTGTGAAACATGTCTGATAATGGGTCACACAAAACAGCACTGCAAAACAAACCTGAAAAGGTGTAATCTATGCCAAAATATCCATCCTCCAAACACAGTAAACTGTGCAAACAAAAAATTAACATGCATTAATTGCAAAGGTCCCCATTCTTCTGAAAACAGATCTGTATGTCCAAAATACAAGTCCAGAACAATGGCTCTAAGGTTGTCTGAAAAAGAAAACATCCCTTTTCAAAAATTAAACTCATGTTGCATAATGCATATACACCTGAATTCTCTCACACAACCTACTCAAAAAACTTTACAGCATAAAGCTACAAGGACCCAACCACAAAAAACATTCCCTGGAATCAAGAATTTAGACTTCCACCCCCTCTTCCAACCAGAGACCAAGACCCAGAATCTTCTAGTAAACCTGCAAAACTGACCTCATCAAAATCCCAAAGGAAACATCAGAAGAAAATCCAAATCTACTTACAAACTTATGCCTCTACATATTCAACTTCAACTCACTCTCCAGTACATCCCTTGCAAAAGATCAAAAGTCCTCAATTCTAGAAGAAATCGCTAATACCTACTTCCCAAAAAGTCTCAAGGAAACAGCCAACTCAAATTTCAGCACTATACTCAATAAACTAAATTTATCTATGAATGGCTACCCCTCAGTTACCTCTATCCACCACAATTTTGCAATGGAATGTGAGATCATTAAATGATTATAAAATTACCGTCCTTCTTAAGTATACTTCTTCACACAACATAGAAATACTACGCCTCTAAGAAGCCCATATAAACTCATCAGTTAATCTCAAAATTCCTGGTTATGATGTCCTAAGAAAAGATAGATCTTCCAATAGAATTGGTGGTGGAATCGCCATCCTTGTAAGATCTCACCTCAAATTCTGTGGTATAAGCCTCCCTGATTTTAGTCATGACATTGATGCAATTGGTGTAAAGTTGTGGCTGGCAAATGGAGGTTTCTGTTATTAATTTATATAACCCAAATGGTAATAACTTCTCAAAATCAAATCTAGTGGTTGTTGGGGACTTCAATGCCCATAGTCCTATCTGGGGTTATTCCACCTTGAAATAATGCTGGCAAATACATAGAGGAATTCCTCACCAATTTTACCAATATAGTACTAGTGACTCCTAGACACCTAAATACCTACATCATTAAAAAAAAAGTGGGAGCTATTAAACTATTGATCTTCAATTAGTCCCATCAAATTTCATAAAAAAAATTACTGTCAACAGAATTGACAACCTCCTAAGCAACCATTTTGCCATATGCACAAAGATTGCTGACCCAGCCATCATTGATAACTTCATTCCCCATTATGTGTGCCAAAAAGCAGATTGGCCAAATTTCTCCCATATTCTCTCAGACCATGACTACTCTTCACTGTCCACTGACCAAAACCAGCTCTCCAAAAGTCTCACATCACTACTTCTCAATGCTGCAAAACTTACCATACCCCAGTCCCAATGCCCAAATAAATTGAAGAATAATAAACCCCCCAAGCCATGGTGGACATCCTCTTGCCAAGAAGCTTGGCACAATAAAAGGAATGCCATCAGATCCTTCAAGAGAAATCCATGCACTGGAAAATATATAGCACAACTACAAGCGGAGGCAAAACTTAAGAGAATAATCAAACTTGCAAAAGAAGAGGCATGCAAAATCTTTCTCTTATCAATGTCCTGTGAAATGCAAGAGTCAAAGATTCATAAATTCCTAGACAAGATGTGTGGCAAATTCTCCACACAGAACCCCTTCAATTAGCAGCTAAGTCTAAATGGTCTGCAGCTGGAAACCAACAAAGAATAGCTGAATTTTTAGCAAAGTTTTTTGAGAAGAAATTCAGAAACACCCCTCATAATTCACCTCAGATCAGCCTAATACCTCATTTTGACTTGCCTGGGTCCCAGTATCTACTCCAAAATTTTACAATGATTGAGCTAGATAAAGCAATCAATTCAGTTAAACCCAAAACATCTTGTTGTGGGTTTCGACCAGATCCATCCATCTTTGCTCCAACACCTTCCTATCGAGTTTAAAAAAGCACTCTTATCTCTCTTGAACAACGCCTGGAGTAATTCCTTCTTCCCATCCACTTGGAAAACATCACTCAATATCCCTATATTAAAGCAAAATAAACCCAAAGAAGACCCCAACTCTTTCAGACCCATTATGATTACCCCAGTTTTGAGAAAATTATATGAGAAGATAATTCACTCCCGATTGTATTGATTTGCTGAGTCTAACCACCTCATCCCACATACCCAAACAGCCTTTAGGAAACATCATTCTTCCATTGTCGCATTTGTTTGCTTAACCAATGCCATATCTGAGTATCTGAAAGATAGCCAAATCCTAGTTGCAGCCTTTTGGACTTCCAAAATGCATATGATAATATCCAACATCCACTCCTACTGCAAAAATAATCAAAAATGGGTTTCCCACTACCTGTAGTGAATTTCTTTAAAAGTTATCTATCTGAACGCTCTTTTGTTCTCCAAGTAAATTTCTACACCTCTTCTAAAAAGTCTATCTCCAAAGGCCTCCCCCAAGGTGCTGTCCTCAGCTCTCCTGTTTTTGCTATATTTATGGGATCTGAACCTACTCCAAACAAATATTCAGTTTGCATATGATATAGTCCTATGGTCTACCTCAAATAATTTTGAACTGGCCCAATCCAAGTTACAAAAGTCGCTTTATGCCTTTGAATGCTTCTCCAACAATTCATGTCTACCTACCGCCCCATCAAAATCAGCTTTAGTACAGTTTCATAATAAGAGAAACCCCCATTTGCCCTACTAACCCAACATGGTGTTGTCATCCAAGAGCAACAACGCATCAAATATCTAGGCCTCACTCTGGACCAAAAACTAACTTTCAGGCTCCACATTGAAAATGTGAGAATAAAATGCCTCAGAAAAATGCGCATTTTACAAAGGCTACTCAATACATCCTGGGGTTGCCATGAAAAAACTCTAATAAATTTCTATAAGACTTATATCAGATCTCAGATTCATTATGGACTAATTGTCTATGGCTCATGCTCAAAAACCCTATTTTGCCGTCTGGAGACTGTCCAGAATACTATGATCCGTACTATACTTGGCCTCAGGAATCACACCAAAATCAATTTCCTCCTCAGCGAAAGTGGTCTCACCTCTATTGTTATGCATAGAGAAAACCTACTTGCCCACTACTTTACAAAAATTCAAGGTAATAGCTCCCATAGATTACATGATTGACTAAGAAACCCTGGCGCTTTTAGGGGCCTTGCATGGGAATTTGCAACCACCCAAATGACCATCCCCCTACCTTCATCTTCTTTATTTCAAATATACCCCCAGATACCATCCTGGGCTAACCACTACCCGGAAGTGAACCTTTTGTTTGCACCAGGTATTAAGACAGATCTTTCCCTTGCCTATGTAAAATCATTATTCCACGAATCTGAGTCTCAGAGATATAACCACCACCTCCCAATTTTTGTGGATGGCTCAAAAACGGAATCCAGGATTGCTTGTGGAGTCCACTTCCCATCTTTAGGTATAGCAGCTGCAGAAAGGCTCCAACATGATGTGAGTATCATGACAGCTGAAATAGCTGCCATCAACATTGCATTGGAAACCATTATAAAGATGCCAAACCCTCCAAGAAACACACCTCTTAAAATTTATTCAGACTCAAAATTAGTCTTTGCCTCAATCTACCCATAGTATCAGACTACCCAGACAGTGATAACTCCACCACTCTTGTACTATTAAACTAACTACTTAAACAAGGTATATTCATAAATACCAATACATCCCAGTTCATATGGGTATTAAAGGAAACCACAAAGCAGATGAAATAGCTAAATCTGCCCTTCAGTTTGAAATAGTATCTGGAAGGCCTATCCCAGTAAGAGATATAAATCATTGGCACCTAAAAATTTATCTAGCAAACCAACGCCTACCAAACCTTTCTCTATTTACATCCCGGAAAGACTCAAAGATGTACCACAGAATACAATCAAATCCTACTGGCCTTAACTGCCAAACTTATCACTATGAAAACACAGCCCCTCCAACAGTAACAAGCCCTCTTTGCCGCCTATGTCAAACCCATGATGATACCATCAACCACGTTCTTTTTGGTTGCCCTGTGGCAACTCTCAACCATAAAAAAGAATGGCTAACTTTATCTGCTATATTCAAGCGCCTTAAGCTAATCCCTAATAATGACCAACTAACACAAAGCAGACACTCTTCAATTGACGATGCCAAATTGTTCAAAGCTGTCTTTAACTACCTGAATATAGATGGTTTCATCAATGATTCATAAACTATTATTTTTAAATAATAATAGTCTAATTTTTATATTTGATTTCCCAGGATACCCCTGACATAATCAGACAATACGAAAAAGGTTAAATGGATTTATCCGAAGCCTATAACTGAAGAAGAAGAAGATAAGAAAAAGAAAAAAGGATGGGTATTCATCATTCATCAACAGCAGCAACTTTATAAGAAATTTAAATAAATTTTCTTGTGAAATATTATCGCATTCAATCAGCAGTTGTACCGAACCAATCCTGCTCAATTCATCCTCAGGGCTATACTGCGGTGTTTCTCCTCCCAATAGTATAGTGCAGACGGTTTGATATCATTCTATATCCCTTCTTGTTTTAGTTTTCTTTTTGTTTAAAGCTTTTTCCAATATGCAATGATTAGAAGTCCTCCAAAAAAAAAGTCCCCCCAGATCCCACCTCAAATCCCAGTGAAAGTGATACCCATCTTGGCTGGTCAAGCACACTATCTCAAAGTTCAAATGATAGCTCCAATTCTGAGAATAGGACAATGATAATTGTAGGGGCTAATGTCACCATAAATGATGATAATGGGTTTCAAGAGGTCCTTTTTAGAAGCTCTAAAAAAACGAAAAAAAATCTCCCCAATCAAAAGCATTTCCCCTCTCCCTGCCCAAGATCCTCCCTCCAAAAACTTAGGAATTTACCTTGAAATCACTCCTACTGCCTCCTTTGAAATAAAAAAGATAACTGGAATAAGAGTTGCAATTTTCAAATTGATAAAATCAATGTTCTCTCTTAATATTAACCACGATGGATCTCTGCTAATAGCTGTCCAAGATCAGAAATCAGCAGACACAATAATTAACCTAAAATCCCTTCTGAATACCCCAATTAATGCATCTAAATGGAACCCAAAACAATCACCAACAAATATAGTAGTTTATAATGTTCCCCTAGAGATATCCATTCAGGAGTTAAAAGAAAGGCTGGCAACACAATCCCAGTTGAAGATGTTACCCAACTTGGCAAACCTAACTCTAATGGCCTAAAAACTAGTAGATCCTTCTTATTCACAATGGAGGAAAAAATTAATAACAAGGAAAAGTTATTACTATTTGAGCAAATCAAAACACACAGAGAATACATATCTGAGCCTACACAGTGTCAGAAGTGTCTCAAGCTGCAACACGCAACAAACAGATGAAATGAAATTCTCCTAGAGTGTAGTAATTGTAAAGCATACCATCCTAAAGAGTTGACAACTTGCAACAGCACTCAGCCTACATGTATCAATTGCAAAGGCCCACATGAATCTACAAATAAATCACTATGCCCTGCGTATAAGAAAAGAGCTCTAACTCTCCAAATAGTAACAGAGAAGGCCATCCCATACCCCTTTGCAGCAATGGAAGCAAATGCTGCCCAACAATACCAAATAAAGCCCGTAATATAACCACATACACATCCCAAGCCGCCTGACCCTACTGCCTAAATTACTTTGCCGACACAATACTCCTGGAATCCCCTGACCGAACATCCCTAATCGAAATACTCATAATTACACCCCGAGTCCTTTTATAAGTTTAGTTTGTAAGCCTGCCCCCCCCCCCCTCCCGAGACGAAACAAACCAGAAACACAACCAGGAATTAATTCCTTAACTGACAAACAGGATGCACAACCAAACATGCAATCCCCAAATATATGCTTATTCGTTCTAAACAGTAATGCAGTTCAGGCCATGAACATACATCAACTACAGAAAACAAAAATCATTGCAGATTTGGCAAAAATCTACATCCCTGATAATATGCTCATTCAAGCAAAAAAAGATCTTGCTTTACTTTTAACAAAGCTGAACAATGATATACAGTCATATGAAAAATAAATCAACAACACAACACATGTCAATACTCCAGTAGAACATAAGATCACTCACAGAAAATAAGTTAAATGAACTAATATCTTTTTTGAATAATAATTCCGTTAGTATTGCTTGCCTCCCGAAAACTCATTTAACCCAAAATCAACAAATTAAGTCTCTGGGATATACTTTCCTGAGAAAGGATAGATCATCAGAGAGAAAAGGACGTGGTGTAGCTCTATTAGTTAAATAATATAAAATTCTGTGGCATCAATTTTCCAGATTTTGCTAATGATGTTGATGCAATTGGTATCAGTGTTTGGCTGAATAATATAAAAACCTACATAATAAGCTTTTACAACCCTAATGGCCGAACTACAGATGCCATGGATTTCTTTAATTATATAAATAATTCTAATATGTCAAAAAATATCATTATTTGTGGAGATTTCAATGCCCACAGCCTTTTGTGGGGGAATAAACCAGCAAATAAAGCTGGTAAATTGATTGAGCATATGACTTCAAATAATAATGAATTAGCTGTTGCTACCCCTCCAAACCTGAATACTTATTTCAACCCCAAAAGTGGCAGATTCTCCACAATTGACCTAAAAATTGTGTCATTAAATATTTTGAATAAAATTTATATGAATAAAATAGATAGTCTGTGTACTGACCAGTTTGCTATAGTGTGCTCCCTAAATGAACCTGCTGAAACTCTACCACATACCTCCAAATATATCAACACTAAAGCAAATTGGTCTATGTTCCAAAATAAGCTAAATGATGAAATCACAAGTTTCACCCCAAATTCATAAATTTCAAACACGACAGTTGACACACATGCTGAAGCATTGACATATTTACTAATAAATACAGTTAATCATGCTATCCCCAGGACAATACCCAAGAAAACCTTCCCTAAACACGTTCCTAAAGCATGATGGACAAATGAGGTCCAAAATGAATGGAGAATAAAAAAGGCAGTTAGGACAGAATTCATACAAAAAACATCACCTACTACATATTTAAAAAAAATTACAAGCAGAATCGAATCTAAAAAGGACTATAATAGATGCTAAATATAATTACTGGAATAATTTTGCAAATAATCTCTCCAGGGAAACACATGAGCCAATCATATATAAAGTCATCTGCCACATCTGAGGGATGAAGACTACTCCCATCCAATTCAATTGTCAAATTATACAACATAATACACACTATGAGAATGATAATGAAAAGGATAAGTTATGTGCATCTCTTTTTGTCACCAACCTAACATCAAATAATTAAAGCAAAATGTCCCCAATTCCTAGGAACCCAAGTTACCAACCACACCCAGAAGCTGAGTACATAAGCTTTCCATTTTGAATACATTAAATGAATAATATAGTTTATCATTTTAGAACCGACAGGATTGGCAGCCATGGTTATACGCAGTTCACAGGGATGCCTACTATCATCACCTCTCACAAGCAGGAACAACCAAACGTTTTTATTCATGCTTGGACATACTCTGAGCTCACCGATATATGGAAATTTTCGTCCCTCCTACCACTCCTAAAGAAAAATAAACCCAAAGAGAACCCTGAGTCCTATAGGCCCGTAATGATTACTCCTGTGATGGGGAACATAATGGAGAAAATAATCTATCACTGACTCCTCTGGTTTGTTGAAAAAAACAATATGATCCCTCACACTCAAACTGGATTCAGGATACACCACTCCTCAAAAGATGCTTTCATTCTGCTAACAGATGCAATAAAAGAATTATTCTCAGAAAATAATGTCCTGTTTGCAGCTTTCCTAGATTTTGAAGGGGCATATGACAATGTGAACCCCCAAATCCTTTTAAACAAACTTGCAAACCTTGGACTACCCCCCAAGCTAGTATCTTTTATAAAATCCTTAATAGAAGTGCGAAGTTTCATTGTTTGTGTTGGTTCATCCTCTTCACCCCAAAAGACAACAACCAAAGGCCTACCTCAGGGAGCAGTCCTCAGTTGCCTCCTGTTTACCCTATATCTCTGGGACATGAACCTACCCCACACGAACCTACAATATGCTGACGATCTGGTGCTATGGTCATCTGGCAACACATTTGAGATAGCACAGTCAAATCTGCAAAAGCCATTTTTCCACTTCGAAAAACTCTCTCAACATTCAGATTTGCCCATTGCACCTACCAAGTCAAAAATAATCCAATTTCACCAGAAGCGAAACCATGTTAAAGCAAAACAAACTCTAAATAAAAAAATTATTCCAGAAGATTATCATATTAATTACCTAGGTCTCATGCTTGACCAAAAACTTAATTTCCACCTCCACATTTCAAATACAATAAAAAAATGCTATAGAAAAACAAATATACTAAAAAGACTTCTTTCCACACCCTGGGGCTGTAAGGAGAAAACCTTACTCCAGTTTTATAATTATCATATAAGACCCCATATTGACTATGGGCTCATCGTATATGGTGCATGTGCAAAGACCCAGATGCAAAAAATTTAAACAACACAAAATGATATAATACGCCTCATATTTGGTCTTAGGAAACCCACAAGCACCAAGTTTCTGCTTATGGAGAGTGGATTAACAACAAAAAGGGAGAGACGGAGCTTTCTCTTGACAAAACATCTTACAAGAATTGAATCAAATAGCTCACACACCCTACATAATTGGCTAAGAAATCCAGCCATGTATAGAGGCATTGCAGATGAGTATGCCAACATTCAGAAGAAGTTCCCCGTACCAGCAAAGTCTATTGCACCCACTTTCCCCCAAGCCCCTCCATGGAATTGGTCAAATCCCATAATAAATACTAATTTCTCAAAGTGAAATGAAGATTTAATCCCCATGACTTTTTTCCAGAAATAAATTTGCTGAACTTAAAACAATTACCTATAAAAATAATTTCCAAATATTTGTCGATGGTTCCAAAATGGATGAGAAGGTAGCAAGTGGTGCTTTCCTTCCTCTCCTGAAAATTGCAATGGGTGAGAGATTATATAATAATTTATCTATAATGTCTGCTGAGTTAAATGCCATAATCATGGCATTAGAACACATTAAGGAAAAGCAACCTTTGATTGCAAATTCAGATAATATTATTGTATATTCCGACTCTTTATCCAGCCTTGAGTTGCTGGCCTCAGCTCCTCAGTATAAGTTGGACATTGACACTTATCATTGTCTCAGTATTATAGATAATCTGGTTTCAAGTGGCATAAAAACTTATTTTCAGTATATTCCTAGCCACTCTGGCATAAGTGGTATCATTAGGTTGATGAAATAGCAAAAAATGCTATAAATATTGACCAGCCAAGTGGGAGACCAATCCCAATTAGAGATATTTACTGATGGAGGCTATCAGATATTAATTTTAATAAGATTAATCCTATCCTCTCCCCCTTTTCCAATAAGTATCTTTCTAAAATTTATCATAGAATTCGTTCTGGAACAACTGGACTAAATTTTCTTGCATTCTCGTATAAGTTTTCTAATTCAAGTGGTTCAATTCCCCTGTCCCCTCTTTGCAGGCATTGTAATATGAATAATGAAACAATTGACCATTGCCTATTTGAATGTAATATGCTGACGTCTGCACAACATACCCTGCTCTGTAAACTGATAAAATGCTTTAAACACCACAAAATCTCACTATCAGCCAAGAGCTTAGCCAACTATACTTGCACACACAGCATAGAAATCGACATCTATCAACTCATAATTGAACTCCTAGAGTCGAAAGATCTACTGAAAGATATCTGAAAATATCTAATAATCATGAGGCAATCAAGCCAGTAGCTCTGTAGCCCACAGAATGAAGCAAAAGGAAAAGGGCTAAATAGTATCACTGAAAAGCCCGTCTGCTGTTAAATAGAAGAAGAAGAAGAAGAAGGGTATCTTTTTGTAACGATCAAAAAGGATGACCTTTTTATTTAGTCTCTCAATGGTTTCCTTTCTTCTAAAACATCTCTTTTTTGGAATGTGTTATAGCCTACAAGAAAAAGATGATCATGTGGTTTTTATTTATGATGATGCTTGTCAAACCAGAATCCCGTTTTAATAAGGGTTGTTTTTAATCTCGAGATTGCATCATGGTGTGGGATATTAAAGGGCTTCCAACAAGATTATAAACTTCATAGGAGAATTTTTTTAATGGCCATACCTGTGCAGCGATAAATGATTACATCTTCTGTTAATTGAAAACCAATGAGAATGGTTACATTTGACTTGCTGAAGTTTGTAAAAAAACAGATGTAAACACAGGTGTGTTTATCATCATAGTAGAAAAGAAGAAGAAAATGGAAAGGGCAATTTTTTGGGACTTATATATAGACAAAGAGCTTATATATAGTCCTTCAATGATGCTTCCTTTATTCTAAAATATATCTGGTAGGGTAGGAAGATAAAAAAAACAACAAGAAAAGATACTCATATTGCTCCTTTCTTTCGTAAACAAAAATTTGTCCATGGTATGCTTTTAGACAACTACTTTTGGAGAATAAATTTTTCCATGACATATTAGAGAAATGGCCTCAGTCCACACAGAATTGATAAGTTGATTTTCATTCACAATAACTATAGCCAGATCCTGCAGTTCTAATAAACTTCTGAAGTTTGCCTGAAGGAGTTTTTTTTTTTACTTTTTGTATACAGTAATTTATGACAAATAAAAATACTATTAATTTTGATAATTAATTCTGTTAGGAATACATAGCTGTTAGATATTTCAACTATTCTGCAAGCGTTCTGAAATGCCACAGCCATTTCGTTTCTACCAGATTTTTGCTTTTCTTGATGGATAACAAACAAGACCAGCGTCCAGCCAGCAACTCCTGAAGTATCTACCTCATGAACAGGCCCAAATCTGTTGTAAATTAAAGATGGGATTTGAGAAATGCTGGTAAAAAAATAAACGTTTCTGGTGAACAATGATTGTGTTGGCTTTCCATTATAGGTGTGATGCTGGGGACTATTGGTAATTGTAGTAGCAGTGGTAGCATATAAATATTCCTTTTTTGATCATGTCCCTTATCATTGCCTGTAACTTCCAAATTGATATACCCAGTTGTTCATGAGTTATGCCCTTTTGACAATCCATAAACACATAACATGTTTTGATTGAGTTCAGCACTCTCCTCAAAATTCTCTGAAAGGCTCCACTGTTTTTTCTTTGTCTTTTTGGAAAATGAAGTTCAAACATGAACACCTTTCTCAGTGACATGTACAATATGTAAGCAATGAACAGATAGCCAAACTTACAGGCCTTAACCTGAGGACTGTGGGGAGGTTGACATCCCCAAAGACATAATTACCGGACCTTTCAATAATACTGAACAAAATAGTTCTCTTAAAATTTGGATTGGATGTGTTTTGGGGAATGATAGGATTGTGGGGAGGCTTGTTGGCCTCCTTTCACTTTTGATTCCTAAAAAGGGCATCAGATTTTCTGATTGCCAATCAAATGAGCCTAATCCAATCCAAAGTTTATACAACCATCTGTTCCATAAGAACCTTATATGTCTAGGGCATAAGTTACAACCCTTGCACTAGGACTCTGGAGGATTGTGTCCACCTTGAAGCCATTACTATATGCTCTTTGGACTATTGTGAACAAAATGACCATCTAAAAATTTTGATTTGGATGTGTTAGGGGAAAGCAGGTTGTCGGGGAGGGAAGGGCTGGTTGCTGTTCATTAATTTTGACTCTTAAAAAGGAACTAGAACTACACATTTCCAGTCTTAAAAAAAAAACTTATTCTAAAAGGAACTTATTCTAAAGTTCAAACAACCACACCTTCCATTAAAAGCTTATATGCTGCTGGCCCCCACACTTTGGGGGGTTGTGTGAATCCGAAAGGCCTCGTTATGTGATCTATGGACTGCTTTTGAACAAACATCTTTTTCAAAATATCAGTAATATAGCACATAAAAAAATATAGATTTCTTAATATAATAGCTATAGCCTAATATACAACTATCAGCTATTAATCTTATTTTAGAACAAACTTATCTTGTCTTGTGTTTTTTAAACAAAAATATCTGTTTTGCATTCACTTTCCCTTTGGATACTCAAAAGTCATTCTAGTCCTTTCATCATACACATTAAATGACAAAATATGTTTAAAATGTTTTAACTTTAATAAATAAATAAATTATTAAAACTTTAATATACATATATATATCAGTATATGTATAGTAAACTGACAATCCACAGCCATTTTTTTGTTCAGTAAAGTGCAAATTATGTTCTGGTTATTGCCCTCCAATAACTTTTTACCAATAAAAAGGGCACTAGCCCTTTCAATTTCCAATCAAATGAGCCTTTTTACCAATAAAAAGGGCACTAGCCCTTTCTATTTCCAATCAAATGAGCCTTTTTCAAAAATTCAACAACAACAAATGGCCATCTCAAAATTTTGATCAGGTCCATTTTGGGAAAATATGAGGTTGGGGGGGGTATACACCCTTCAATCACTCTTCATCTTAAAAAGAATACTAGAACTTCTGATTACCAATCCAATAAGCCCCATCCGAAATTTATACGATCATCCTTTCTATTATAAACCTTATATGCCCCCAGGGCATAACTTACAACCCTTGCTCTGAGGGCTCTGGGGGGCTGTCATCCTCAAAGACATAATTTCTATACCTTTCAATTACGTTGAACAAAATGGCTATCTCAAAATTTGATTGGATGTGTTTGGGGAAATGATGGGCGTGAGAGGGGGGTTAGTTGCCCTCCAATCACTTTTGACTATTACAAAGGGCACTAGCCCTTTCAATTTCCAATTGAATGAGCCCTTTTTGAAGTTTCTATGACAACAAATAGCCATCTCAAAATTTCTATCGGATGCATTTCGGGAAATACAGGGTGTGTGGGGGGTATCCACTCTCCAATCACTCTGAATCTTAAAAAGGGCACTACAACTTCTGATTACCAATTTAATGATCCCCCTCCAAAATTTATACGATCACCCTTTCTATATATACCTTATATGCCCGCAGGGCATAACTTACAACCCTTGCCCTGAGGGGGGGGTGGGGGGGGGCGGGGTTGTCATCTTCAAATACATAAGTTTTGGACCCTTCTACTACATTAAACAAAATAGCTGTCTCAGAATTTTGTGGATCTGTTTGGGGAAATGGCGGGCTTGGCAGGGGGGTTAGTTGCCCTCCAATCACTTTTGACTATTAAAAAAGGGCACTTGCCTTTTTGATTTTTAATCGAATATGCCCTTTTTGAAGTCTCTACAATTACTCCTTCAATACAAAGTGCCCTGGTCTAAACAAAAAAACAAATAAATAATACATTGTGCCCACATTGCACTTTTCTTAGGCAGTGCTATGTTTCTTCTGTCAGCTTTGATATTTTTTGACATATAGGTGAAATAGCAGTTTTTTAGTGGCCTAACAGAATAAAAAGAAAACATGGTGAAATTGTTTTGAACTTCTTTTATTTAACTTAATCTTGACAAATCAATATTTGTGAATAATGGATTGGTAATGAAATGGTAAATTTGAAGCTACTGTTTTAACCCATTTTATATCCAAAACATATAGGAAGAAAATATCATTTTCAAGGGTCCTAAAAGGGCTTAAAATTAAATTTGTGAGAAACGCTATTATTATATTCAGAAAGATCATAAAAATGACATCAAATGGTATGTTCACTTTATTTGAAGGTTAATTATATGAACTGCTCAATATTTACCAAAGTATGTCCCAGGAAGGTATTTTGAAGTACCTACCTCTTATACAAATACATTTCGTAAATTTAGTAAAACCCATTGATATGGCAGAAAATTTTACTAAAATACCAGGAATTTCATTTTATGAGCTAAAAGCCTGAAAATTAAGGTTTAATATTGTTTTGTTTAAATTTCAATACATATAGACCTGTAAAGTAGCCCTAGCTAAATTTCTAGGACATAGAAATCAGAAGACAGTTAACATAATAACTTGGCAATACCTCCTCAGACTGGTTTTGGCCTTGAATTCGTTACCATACTGAAAGTTTTATTTTCCTAACCTAACCACTTTCCAAGATAGCAAAAAGTAACTTGTCTAGAATTTTGCCCCCTTAATGGGGCCCTAAAAGGTAGATCAGTCCACAGTAACCAAAAGTTTAAAAACATGTTTAAAAAAAAAAATTGTAGGTTTTTTTTAAAAAGAGCCTGAAACCCCTAAAAAATGACCACAGTAAAACAGATGTTATTTCTTAGGGGTTTCTAGCTCTTTTCAAAAAGTCCTACAGATTTGTTTTGGTAAAATCCAGCTAGAATCCCCCTCAAAAATGACATCTGTTTTGTTGTGGTCATTTTGAGGGGTTTCAGGCTCTTTTTAAAAATCCCAACAATTTTTTTTATACATGTTTTTAAAGTTTTGGTTACTGTGGACTGTTCTACCTTTATGGGTCCCATTAAGGGCTCAAAATGTAATGTCCCCCAGAAGTAACTACTGAATTATGAAATAGTAAAAAACAGTGGTATGATTCTAGACAAGCTACTTTTTGCTCTCATGGGAAGCTTTTAAGTTAGGAAAATGAAACTTTCAGGCTTGAATATACTGACTAAAATATGTTTGGGGGAGAGGGGGAGTCCCTAACTGCCCATTCCTCTGTGTAATACAGATCATTGCATATTACTGCTTATTTTCTGTTCACATTTAATCCTATATTAGGCTAATTTAAAAAGTATGAATATGTGCTTACCTTAATAAATTTCCACTTTTAACCTTACTGGTAACATACTTATATTCATTAATTCTCTTTTAATTAACATCCACATATATAGTCAATATCTGGCATAGCAACAGGTATACTAAACAGGAGCGTCTCGAGGCTCATTTCATTGGAGGGGGGGGGGGTCGTTGTAAATTTTACCGAATCGCTACATGATTTATGCCGAATTTTCTGCAAAAATCAAGAATTTTGCTAAATTTCGCCCGATTTTGCAAAATTTTTGCCTTCGGCGAAAATTTTTCCGAATGCCAAAAAAGTTGGGGAAGCGGGCGGTGCGGCCCTCCCCGCACCCCCCCCCCCTTCCGAAACGCCCCTAATACTAAAACCCAATCTGTGCTCAGATGTAGCTCTGAATTAGCTAATTGCTTAAGAGTACTCAACTACATCATGTTAGGGTGGGACAAACATTGTTTTTACTTAACAGCTGGTCTTAATTAATGAAAACTGAAATTGAGATGATGGAATTAATGAAAACATCATGACCAATTTTTGTGTCTAAATTATGCCCTGAAACAATGTTTTTAAATTGCCCGCCCTCCAACATTTCCATGATTTTAGCTATAGAACTTTTATTATCTTAAAAAGGCATTAGAACTTTTAACTTCCAATCAAATGAGCTTCTTGAAAAGTTTCTGTGACACTGCTATATATGATAGAGCTGTACTGCCTATGATATTGCTTATATACCCCTTTGAAAACCTGTATGCATATAGTTTTTTTTTTTTTTAATTAAAACTCTTCCTATGCTTTCCCTAAAAGTTTCATCTTAATGCCCTTAACATCATTAGTTATAGCAACCATAGCAGTAGTATTAATTGCATATACACATTGCCTTCTGGTTAGATCAAAATCTGCCACAACTTACTTTGAAAGATCCAGCATAATAATGAAAGCTGTTCTGAGACATTGCTGTCACCTTTTTGACAATCTAAATAATCGTAGTTTGTTTTGATATAGTTTAACATCTGCCTAAATGCTCATTGAAAGCTTCAGCTTACAGATAAAAACCAAGAAGACAAGAAAAATAATAAATAACCAAGTCAAACTCCAAATGAGCAGAAACCGCTGCAAAGAAGAGTTTGGCTTACACACTCCATGTCTTCTTAAGATCAGAACATAATTTGCACTTTACTGAAAACAATCTGTATTTCAAGCAATTTATTTTTATTTTCCATAACAACAGTAAAAAAAAAGAAAAAAAACCCATCAAAATCAAGATTAGTGAAAAAAAATTAATGTGGATTGACAGTTTAATATATATACTGATATTCATTCCTGAAAGTCTTAATAGTTTTGGATTTGTTAACGATGAAAAACAGAAAACGTATAAAATGCATTTTATTTTCTGTTAAGTACAAATTAGGTTTGAGTCTTTAGAAGGCACAGGACAAATTAGTCCTACTCTTCTTTGTGGTAGTTTCTACTCATTTTGAGGTTGAATTAGTTATTCTAATTTCTGTTTGTTTTGGGTTTCATTTATTTATTGGTGGTGTTTTATATAATTTATGCTTTACAAATTATTTCACTTTATTTCTGCCCATCTTTGGTTCAATGTAGCTCTTTACTTTTCTTTGAAAAACTTCATTTGGGGATTTTTTTTTTAAACTAATTTCTGTTTGCTTTTCATTGGCTTAGTTTTTTCATTGGCCAAGAAAAAAATACTTTGAATCTCTTCAGTTGGTCTATTGCCCTGAATTTAAATGATACACTTCAACCACATATAATTGTTCTAGATCCCTTAATAAAATTTATAATCTTCCCACGTTTTTACTTGATATAAAGGTAATATGAGTACCTTATTTGAAGTTGTATTTTTACACAACTTTTCATTCTTGATTGGGGAAAGTCTTAATGATTATAACTTATTTATGCCCTTTATAGATATATGAATGTATACTGAGGAGTAAAAGAAATAAACAAAAGAAAAACTAAAAAATGTAGCAATACCATGCTTCTGAGGAGAACAATTATAACAACTCTCATAATTTATTGAGAATTACAACATATTGAGACAACAATAAGCCTTCTCATAATAAATAATTCCGTAATACTAAGGCTATGGTGGCAAACTATTTATCCTTCAAACAAGACAATTAAGGAGAAAATCTATCATGTCATGTCTTAATCGTCACAGAAATTGATCATATTGCTTATCCATTAATCTGAAATTTGCAGTCTTTCCCTGCCGGCACTTTGAAGCGGTGCTCTTCAGTTCAAAATTTCTATTAAAAAAAAAAAAAAAAAAAAAAAAAAAAAAAAAAAAAAAAAAAAACTTAAGCGCAAAAGCAAGCTCTGTCTTGTATTACAACTGAAAATTAGCCTCAAATTTTAAACCAGAATAAAAGATTACTTGAGCATAATTATTGTGGCTCTATAAATAGGGTTTTCAGTAAATTTGTATGTTGTTAGAATTCATGTGAAACGAAGATATCGCTACAGTTAATATTGTACAGTTCCGTGACTGTAAGCAGGAACAAAGAGACGTTTTTCCTTAATAGGATTGGAAATGGTGTCACTTTTTGCTTTGTCTCCATTTCGTGTAGGAATATGTCATCACCCCTTTTTGGGCAGTTGTGTTTTTCTTATATAAAGAGTTGTCGAATGGTAAGTATTCTCTAAACTGAAGAACAACAATTATTCAATCCTGTGGCATCTTGAACAAGCTAAAACGTTTAGTTCCTCTTTTTAAGGATGCGGTTTTATTGGTCGTAATTTGGTAGAACTTCTTGTGAAAGAACCAGATGTGGCGTTTATTAGAGTAGTTGATAAAGTACCTCCACAAATGGCATGGCTTAGCAGAAAACATGCAAGTGTTTTTGAATCTGCAAAAGTACAATTCAGTAGTTGCAACCTTTTAAATAAACGTAAGTGTTCAATTTTATGTTTATTTATTTTGCTTGTATTTACTCATCTTAATTTGGTAGAAAAGGTTTCGGTAGAAATTTAAATAAAATAGACTTGAACCACGTATCATGATCCTCTGGCTTTCCAAGAACGCAATTTAAATCTTTTTCTTTTTGAAATTCCACAAAAGTACTTAAATCAACTAAGGCAGTTGATTAAAGTTGCTCATCTTAACGAAGAGCAACTAACTGCTCTTCACAAAGAGCAGGGAATGCTTGTATTTGCCATCCATTAGGGGCTTTCATTGTCGCTTTACAGTTTGGCCCTTAGAAAACTACATGCTTAAGCAAAACATAAGAAAGCACACCAAATGACAGTCTATTGGTTGACGATCAAACAGTTCGTGGTAACAAAGTGTAAGTAAGGAGTGACTCAGCCCAATAGTAACCGAAACTATAAAAAGGAAAACTCTAAAAATCATTTTATAGTGATTTCAAATATGTAAGATTTATTAAGTATAATGTCACCCGTTAATACCTACAAGCCTGAAAAAATTTGCCTGATTTTCAAAAAAAGGGAAACACTCCCAAAAACGAATCTTAATGAAAATCATATTATTAGATTCAAGGAATCTGAGAACTCTACTGTAGAGGTTTCAACCTCCCACCTGCGAAAGTGTAGAATTTTTTCCAGATGAAAGATCACGGACGTGTGTTTATTTATTTATTTTTTTGTGATTTATTGAGTTTTCCAACATTCCTATACGAATTTATTTTTATTCGTCTTACTTTCTCTTTGGCGACTCAATTTTAAATGTGGAGATGTTCTGTTGAATTGTCCGAGGAAAATTTTCAGCGGGGTTGGATTTGCCTGGGGAATTCTTCCGGGGGAGTAATTTTCTGTGAGAGAAACTTTCCATGGGGGGGGGGAGAGAACTTTCCAAAGGGGGGGGGTATTTCCGGCATGATTTGGAAAACGATCAGAAATTAAATTAAAACAGGTTTGTTTTAAATGAAAATATGATAAGAATTTTTGAGGCGGAATCGTCCGCAAAAAATTTCCTGGGGGGGGGGGGGTGTTGTCAGCGATGATGGAATTGTCCGGGGGATTTTACGCGGGGGGAACTTTATGGAGGAATTTTTCGTGGGCTGGGGAATTTTGCATTGAGGAGTAGGCAGATTTCTTTATATTATTTGAAAAACGATCAGAAATTTAATAAAAGTCAAGTTTTTTTTTACCGAGAGTAAGGAGCAACGGTAAAACTTAAAACGAACAGAAGTTATTTCGTATATGAGGGGCTACTCCCTCCTCAGTAGCCTACCCCGCTCTTTACCCTAAGTTTGAATTTTTATCCAATTTCTTTAAGAACGACTCCCGAAACGCATAGAATCAGAAGCTTTTTAAAAAATACTATAAAACTTTATCGTGAAGAGCGAAGGATTGAGGAGGGGGCAGTCCCCCTCATGTACGGAATAGTTTCTGTCTCTTTCAAGTTTTAATGTTCCTCCTTACTTTCAGTCGAAATTTTTTTTTGTTTAATAAATATATTAAAATCATTTAATCAATATATAAAACCAAAAATATCCAACGATTTTCAAAAGATTAAAAATCTAGTCGAAAATGAAAGATTGTATCTAGTTAAAATGTCGTATAAGAAATTAAAATGGAGTACAGCTTATCAAAACTATTTAAAGAGGCGCTTAACACTGAGATGAGAGACTGAGAGACAAAAGACTGAGAGACACTTTGTCACTGAGAGACAAAAGACGGTTTGGAGCTTCTTACATATTTTGCCTTTTTGGAAGACAACTCCTTAATGAAAGCCTTTCGGCAAAAGATGATGTAAAGGGCCCCACTTCTATTCTATGTGGTCATTAAAACTGGCAATTTTAAGGGATAAGTATAAGGGCTATATGCACTAAAAATTATCTTAAGAGCCCTCTTTTAAATTTCATCGATTCTGTGTTCATTTTCCTCACTTAAGCCATAGTACCAAACAGGACTCCCTGACATCAGTTCTGTTGAACCACTTCAATTGTTTCAGGAGTATATTGACGTTTTAGCTATGTCAGTATTCTACAGTATGCTTTTTAACCTAATTGTAGGATTTATCCAGCACGGTAGATTAAATTAATATGGTGATTTGCAATGATCAGATGATTAGGTGGTTTGCGTGTGGCGTTTTGCTGACGCCATGCATCTTCTTGTAAAAAAAAATCTAAAGAAAAATAAAAGTTGACAACATGATTAAATTCATTCTTGTGTTATTAAAGTTTGATTTAATTAAGGGTGTAAGTTTTTGGATCCAACCTGGAGTTTTCTGAATGCAAAAGTTTATTTTTTCTGTGTTTGAACTTTTTTTTTATTATAAAATGGTTTGGGCTAGGTTCATCTGGAGGACATGGCTAATTGGAAACTGCAAAAATCTTTCGGCCCATCGGGTTAAAAAAATTGGTGCTGTGTATTTTTTTTTTTTTTTAGATTTGTTTTTTTTTTTCAGGGGGAGGCGGAGTTTTTTTTTTTAGTATCTGTTTTTACATGCTCTTTTACCGAGACATAGTAGAAAGTAAATAGAAATTTCTTCAAGAAGAGTCTGAGAACACTCTAGCCCACGTAATCCTGTAACTTTATTTGGTAATATGTTATAGTTAAAACTCTGATTTGACCTTAAAACTGCAAATGTTGAGAACTGTCATACTTACCCAGTAAACATCTTTTGTCCTTGTCCTCTGAAGTTTAAAGTACGTATCTTTTTTTTATAAACATTGGTGTATATAGGCAAGCAATTATGGTAATCTGGGGATTAGTCTCTCTTTTTAGGGGTGAGGGGGAGGTTTCAAAATGCTGAGGGATATGAGGAAAATGTTGAGGTATTTTCTACTGATTTTAGTGAATATACGTACATTCCCTATTTTGTAAATTTTTTATTTATTGTGACCATTTGCCTTTTAAGAGGTGCCCAGGACATTGAATACGAGGAAATTTTTCTATAAGAAAAATTGTCTTCATTTAAAGAAAAAATATGTTCTTCCTAAGTCGAATATTCATACTACATTTTCTCTGCTGCAATGAAATATGACAAGCTTGCATGCACATTAGATTAGTCATTTTTTACTCTTTTTTAAGCATCAAGAGAGAAGGTTTTTCTTCGTGAGGGTATGAGAAGCTTTGATTTTGTTATCAACTTGGCTGCTGAGACCAAGCCAGGTCAAGACGAAGCCGTCTATAGAGAAGGGATCGTGTCCCTTTCAGTGGCATGTGCTGAAGAGGCACTAAAAACTGGCGTTAAGCGTTACGTGGAACTTTCTTCTGGAAATATGGGAAGTTCTGAAAAGGTAAACGAATTTTAAAATCCTGTTTGTCTGCTTTTAATAGCCTAAGTTCTATGCAAAACCATGTACCCATAGAATGTAGATATGCTGACAGCCAACGTTAGTAAAGCCCTTCAAATTGCTAAAGGTCGTTAGCATCAATGACCAAAAGTACCAGCTCAGGAAAGTCCTGAGAAATTCCGTATAGTTCTAGTAGGTTCCGCTAATTCACGATTCTACGGGTGGTAAGAATTGTTAGATTTAATTAAGTTACAAAGTAAACTCATTTGGGTAGAGATTAGGGTCAAAATTTGCGATATTTAATGTATAATGGCAAAATTAGCTTAACTGAGACTAAAGTCTTGCACGTTTTTGGGCTAGTATAGTACAAGAAAATCTGGCAATGGGCACTCCATGGATTATTACGATAACCAGGTCATTAGGGATTAGCCAAACGATTGTTGCCAATTTGGACTAGTAAGAGTTGCATTCTGCTAATGAAATTTACAAAATTGTCTCAAACGAGTAAAAAAAATTAGTTTAAAAATTATCGAAATCTTATTATAATGGGAAATTACCCCGTATAGGCTAATGATCTTCACTATTTCATCGAGTGTAATCAAAGAAAACCTGGCGATTGTGGTTTATGGGTTATTTTAATGCTAGTATAATGACATGGAAGAAAGGTGTGTTTCTACTATATAAATAATAATATGCCTAATCGAACATTTAGATCCTATACCTAAATGCGAAATAGTTGAATGAGAAATTTCATGAGAAAAATCAAAGATTCCGAAGCCAAAATAGGAAACAATTTAAATAGCAATGAATCAAATGCAATTTGCAATTATTAATCCGAGAGTGATGATTTGATCGACGCATCCTCTCCCCCTCCTAAATCAACCCTGTCCTTCTCTTAAATATTTTTTCAGCATCTCTAGTCTGATAATCATATTAACTAAGTAATTTGCTTCCAAGAGAAATCAAGATAATGCCTCGGTGATCAATACCCTCACTCTTGTCACCTCTTTTTTAAAGGGTTCTAAATGTTGTTTTTTTAAAGTCTTTACAGGGTCGTTTTTCAAAAATAATAATCGTAATGTCCGGTTCTTTGTTCACAACTTCACAGCCTCCATATTTCAACAATCCATTTACCATGTTATAACCATCTGTAGCGTTAAATCCCTTTCCAAAAATAAGTTATTATTCCCTTCCAAATTATTTTTATTCTTTTCTATATCATTTCCTAAAAATTTGTCTCGACCTAAAATATTCTCAAAATGTTCTGCCCATCTTTATATGCTTGTCACTAATCGAGGCCCTTTTCCTATCTTTATCCGGGACAAGTCCAGACTGATTGCTTTCTCTCAATTTCCTGACACATCGAAACAATACCTTACTATTAGCCAAACGCCGTCTGTCTGCATTTTCCTCATCATCGACAATTTTATTCATGGTCTTTTTATCACATCTCCTTAATTTTACACTTTAAAGTCTTCTCTGTTTCCCTAACTTTTGTGTGTTCTCGTAAGATCTAACGCCCAGAAACTTCTTCTACAAATACCTTGTGTGTTTTATCAAGCTTAAAGCGTTTTAACCAATATTGCTTACTGTGCTTCTAAAGTTCCTCTTCAATTCATCTTCTGCCATCAGACATCTTAATTTTTCAAAAATTATTTCATCTTATCTTCTACTTTGTTGAATTCTCAACTCAAGTTTTGTATTCACCTTTTCTTGGAAATTTTCTATTAAATTCTTATCCTGGAGTCCATCAGCATTATTACTACCTAGAAGGTATTCAGTTGCCTTTCCCAACGAAGGTTACCTTTCCTATATACTCTAGTGCCCAGTATCAATCCTATCAGTCTTCAATTAACAGTTGCATAATCAATAAGGCTAGCCATCGTACCATCATGCGAGTATTATGCTAACTTATTGGCCATTCTCTGACCAAATAGCTAACGTAGGGGAGCCTTCTAGAGGAACGACGAGGATGATGAAAAAAACGGAGGTCTAAGTTTATTAATACCTGCAACATGACCCTTGTAGGAACGAGAGCTATACTTGGCAGATGCACTTAGACGTGTGGCTTAGGTGGACCAGACAGATGATGTGGTAGGCCTGACAGAGCATGTCACTGAGGGAACAAGTGTCGGACTTGGCAAGTGCACTTTGGTGCTTAGCCTAAGTGGATGAAAAGACGAACAGATAAAAACTATTCAATGGAGTATATGATTTATCTGTTTCATACTGTTCTCTGACAAAATTGAATGTAAACAGTGGCTACGACTTATCCACTCGGCTGTATTAATATTCTTCTTATCTACGGATTTGCTGTTGTTTGCACTATCTTTATTCATCGTATAAAAGTGGTCCATCTATGCATATCAACAATTCTGGTAATACTCTGATTTCAGTAAGTCGGGCATCATATTTATAATGAAAAACCTTAGAAAACTTATCTCCGGCTACTCTGAAAACCAAGTACCTTTTTATGAGATGAACTCTTAACATATTTGGGTTTTAGATTTCTGAATGGCAATATTAAATCCAGATTTCAGTTAACAAGCTCAGAAATTTTACATTTCAGCTTTGGTGAATATCAGAGATAATCCCTGAGAAATATACTTTGTATGTTTTTATTTAGAAGGGTCACACTTCTTTAAGGATAAAACATTCTACCATCTAGAATCATTTGCTAAATATTTCCAGAATGATCGCAAGTAAAGAGTGGGTAGAGCATATACATGTGTGCCAATTTCGGGGGGGGGGGGGCTCCGATGTCAGCAAGGTATGTCATGTTTACTATTTGTGAAATCCGCCCTTAACCTGTTTCGATTTGTTTATATTTTATATGTGTTTACATCAAGGAGGCACACTTGTGCCTCTTTAAAGAGGCGACCAACCACAATGTTAAGCGTCCTAGCGGTCGCAGAGAGACAGCGGTGATCGCATTTGTAGCCCAAGCTCCAACTAAGAAACGTGCAAGATTTCACCCCCCTCCGACTTTATCTTCATGGGTAAAAGTGGGCCGGAAGTTTCGACCCTCCGACCACAGCCCCCCTTTAACGTTGTCCGATTGGGTTGAAATTTAGAGGTTAAGCTTTCCTAGGGCCCGGGAACTTATTCTCGAAATTTCAGCTCAATCCGACCACTCCTTCCCTGTTTTCCAAAAAACAAATATAGCCACTTAATGTTCATTTCTCTTTTTTTTTTTTTATCAGCCACGCCTACAGGCCACAGTTGGCAATGGATCCGGGTGAATGAGGACTCATTCGAAGCGGAATTCGACCTGTTAGGGCCTTTTGATATTTTCAGACCGAAAAAATTATCCCCCGAATTTACATTTGCGAAAAACCTCGTTTTCCTATAAGAGCCTATGTTAATTTTTCCCACCACAGCCCCCCTTTAGCGTTGTCCGATCGGGATGAAATTTAGAGGATAAGCTTTCCTGGGGCCTGGGAGCTTATCCTCAAAACTTCAGCTCAATCCGATCCTTCCTTTTTTTTTTCCAAAAACCAAATATCAAGTTTTGTGGGGATTTGCTTGCGTCAAAAATAGATACGAGAGACTAAAATAATATAACAAGTGTCTCTGTGGTACAATGGTCGCTGTTCCTGACTGTCAGGTGGAAGATCTGGGTTCAATTCTCTGTCAGAGAAAATTTTTTATATACTGAATTTAAAGTTTAAAAAAAAACTCAGTTTCTTTTTGAAATCCAATCTATTAAATCCTTCGGCTCAACAGGTGTCTCCAAAAGAATATCACAGTCGGCCTTCAGCTTACAGGTAAGTCTCCACTGCTTTGATAACATGCCGTATACCCACATGCTTAAAGAAAAGTTTAAAGAATAAAATCGTACTGTTCTTTTGATTCGATTAGTCAGGTATTAATCAAAGCACCACAAGAATTTTCAAAAACGTAAGGTATTGAAGACAGCAGCCCTCCAACGTTGAATACTGTAAATAACAGCTAAATGTTATTAAATCCCAACTAAGGAAAAAAATGTACAAAAACCTACAGAAAATATGTGAAAAAAAAACTACGTTTTCTAAAGAGTTAAAGAGGCTGAGTCACAAGTTCGAACCTTAAAACGTACAGGGATTAGGAGGTGCTGTGGGGGGGCAGCCGCCCCCCAAACCCCCGCTTCCGTATATGAAAGGGGCTGTGCCCTCCTCAACGCCTCGCTCTTTACGCTAAAGTTTTTATTGTTTAAAAAAAAAGAGTTGTGAGAAAGTCAAACTTTAGCGTAAAGAGCGAGGCGTTGAGGAGGGCACAGCCCCTTTCATATACGGAAGCGGGGTTTTGGGGGCGGCAGCCCCCCAACTGTACCTCCTAATCCCTGTACGTTTTAAGGTTCGAACTTGTGACTCAGCCTCTTTAACTCTTTAGAAAACGTAGTTTTTTTCAAATAATTTGTAATAGTAATGTCAGATTTTCAAGTAACTAATGCATATGGTATACAAATTCCAAATTGTATAATATAGTATGAACTAAACAACAACATCACTTGCTTGATAGCAAGGGAACTAAATTGGTGTATTTGCCAAACATTACCAATTATATAAAGTAAGGTTAAAGGAGATAAGGTAAAAGACAATATCTTATAATTGTTGTGCTTGAACTAATGGAAACTGAAAAATCTAATTATGAGAAATAGGCTGAACGCATGAAACATCACCTGTGTTACAGTTTTAAATACGTTGTGTAATTGTCCAAATAAGTCAATTATTAAGGTTACATTTAAAAAAGAAGGTTCCCAATCCTCATTTTCATCAAATCCTCTGCGCTTTTAAGATGTTCCTCATTAATTGCTTGTTTAGTGTTATTTTGTTTTGTTCATCTATGTTAATTTCATTTAAACCCTCTGCATGTTCTAAGACCTTGTGTTTCTTCACCAGTGACAATCTGTTAGTGTTTTTGTGGTACTTGTCAGGAATCCGTTAAACACGTGAGAAAGACCGCATTTAAATCTCAAAGATGCTTTATGAAAAACATGTTTTCGCTGCCTTGTCAGGTATTGCTCACTTCGTGACAAAGATCTAAACTTTAGTTTTTTGGGGTTGAGGGGGCAAAAAAAAGGTACCTAGGTTAGGTTATGTATTTAATATATGCTATGCTTTACCCCTTCCTGAAGCCCTTGCTGATTCCAGGTGGGAATCAAAGGTCAAGCTAAGCTTGTATACCTCCATGGCAGTGATGGTAGTTACAGGCAATGAGGCTCGATCTTCTGTCCCTGGGCAGCAGAGGAAATCCGTCAGCATACCTCAAAGCGGTGGAAGGTTGTATATACCACTGAGCTCCACGCCGAGCGATTTGGTGGCCAACGCGATCCGGGTGACCCGCAAGACTGGGGACCATGCGGTCAACTCTATTCCCAAGAAACATCGATGGATTTGAGACCTAGAAGAAAAGTTGTAACGGCTACGGCGTCCCCGGCAACCGATGTGGCCCCTGTATTGGCGCGGGTGTCGAGAAGTAAACAAGCCAACCATACTACGGCGTTCCCGGTAGGTGACGCGACTTCGAATATGGCGGCGAAGTCGAAAAATCATTTTCATGCCATAAATCTAGGAAAACCCACTACAGTCATTAAACAGGGAAAATCTAGAATAAATGTGGGATGCTGGAATATAAGATCCGTCAAACAAGAAGCCACGCAAGTTTTTCTTGTCCATGAGATGGAGAAGTACAACATAGACATACTTTGCATATCCGAGACCAGAATTTCAGGTTCTGGCTCCATAGTTTTTACAGCTCCTGAAACGCTACATCAATTCCATTTTTTCTACTCCAGAGGAGAGGATAATTCGGGACTCCACGGAGTTGGTTTCATCATGAACCCAAGAACCAGAAATGCTCTCCTAGAATGGGAACCAGTCTCTTGTAGACTTGCCAGAATCAGACTAAAAGGAAACCCCGCAAATGTGTCGAAAATTTCTACCTTTGCCCCCACCCGTGACACTGCTGATACGACCAAGGATGGTTTCTACGGCGAGCTACAGCAGCTGTCTTCTTCTGTTGCCGCACGTGATTACTTGATTGTTGCTGGAGACTTCAACGCAAGAGTTGGTTGAAGTAAACGAGAAGTAAACAAGCCAACCATACTACGGCGTTCCCGGCAGGTGACGCGACTTCGAATATGGCGGCGAAGTCGAAAAATCATTTTCATGCCATAAATCTAGGAAAACCCACTACAGTCATTAAACAGGGAAAATCTAGAATAAATGTGGGATGCTGGAATATAAGATCCGTCAAACAAGAAGCCACGCAAGTTTTTCTTGTCCATGAGATGGATAAGTACAACATAGACATACTTTGCATATCCGAGACCAGAATTTCAGGTTCTGGCTCAATAGTTATTACAGCTCCTGAAACGCTACATCAATTCCATTTTTTCTACTCCGGAGTAGAAGATAATTCAGGACTCCACGGAGTTGGTTTCATCATGAACCCAAGAACCAGAAATGCTCTCCTAGAATGGGAACCAGTCTCCTGTAGACTTGCCAGAATCAGACTAAAAGGAAACCCCGCAAATATGTCGATAATTTCTACCTATGCCCCCACCCGTGACGCTGCTGATACGACCAAGGATGGTTTCTACGGCGTGCTACAACAGCTGTCTTCTTCTGGTGCCGTAAGTGATTACTTGATTGCTGCTGGAGACTTCAATGCAAGTGTTGGTCCGTCTGACAAAACCACAAGACAAGTCCTGAAAAAATTTGGACAAGGTAACAGATGTGAAAATGGGAAAAGGTTGTGAAACTACGCCTTGATGAACCACCTTGTTGTCACCAATACCATATTTCAGCACAAACCTAGCCACCTTTTAGCTTGGCATTCAAATGACGGTGTCACTATGGCTCAAATAGACTTCATTCTCGTACGCCAGCGCTGGAGAACCTCCGTACAGGACTCTCGCTCTTACAACGGCGCGGACACAGGCTCGCAGTCTGGGTCTGACCACAGGCTTGTTGTTGCAAAAATTTTGCTACGTCTTGCAACTCGGAGAAAAAACAAGCCCAAGGCAGGATTCGACAGTGGTAAGCTCCAAGACAAAGAAGTTCGGCAGGCCCTCAATTTGGAACTCACTACCCGATTTGACGCCCTTAGTTATTTTTAAAACCCACCCCCCGAGAAAATTGGGTCTAAATTAAAACCTGGTTGGACTTAGACGGACTATTATATCATAGGCCAATAAAAAAAAAAACGACAGCACTGGATTACCACTAGGACCCTGTCAATAGTCAGTGAGCGAAGACAAAAGATGAGCGGCCCTAAAGAAGAAACAAAAGTGCTGCGTAGACAGGTAAAACGCTTTTTCGTCTGGACCGCCGCTAAATGTGGGAAGATGCTACCGTGTCGTTAGAGAAAGCAGCACGCTCACATGATACCCGCAAGCGTTACCAGATCCTGAAAGAGTCCGTTGGTAAGAAAGCTGCTGTCTCAGAAATAGTCAACGACAGATCAGGAAAAATCATCAGTTGTCAGAAGGAGCGCTTAACAAGATGGAAGGATCACTTTCAGATCCTCCTAAACCCATCCCCATCATCCGCTCCTGATGCTTTCCTACCTGCCGTTTCTAAAGAACCCTACGACGTCGAGCTGGATACACCGACCAGAGCCCAAATACCAAAAGCGATCAAGACCCTGAAGAACCACAAAGCCTCAGGTGAAGACGGCCTCCCCCCGGAAGTGTACAAACAATGCCCTGAGGTCACTGCTGAACAGGTCCATGGCATTCTCGAAGAAGTGTGGAGGACCAATTCTTTCCCAAAAGATTGGAAGACATCAGTCATTCTCCCTTTCTATAAGAAAGGAGATAAAACCGAATGCAAAAATTACCGCGGAATAAGTCTTATAGACATTGCGGTCAAAATATTCGGGATCATACTCTTGAACCGCTTCAAAGGGGCAAGGGAGGAAAGAACCCGAGAAAATCAAGCTGGCTTTCTGCCAGGTAGAGGCTGTACTGATAATATATTTGTTTTTCGCCTCATTATCCAGCAGTTTGAAAGGTACAATCTACCCCTGATCTTGATGTTCCTAGACTTCATTGCCGCCTTCGACTCTGTCACTCGCCAGAAACTTTGGAAGATCCTAGAGAATGACGGAATACCGCTGAAGTTTGTTGAACTGGTGAAGGCATACTATGACGCGTCAGTGAGCCGAGTTCGAGTCTATGGTGAAGAAACTGAAGAATTCCTGGTTGAGTTCGGAGTAAAACAAGGGTGTGTACTCTCTCCGACTCTGTTCAATTATTGCGTCGATTGGGTGCTTGAAAATGCACTGTCGTCCTATCCAGGAGTTCATATCGGACAGAATTTTTCACTGACTGACCTCGATTATGCGGATGATGTTGGCCTCCTGTCAGACCCCGTAGAAGCTCAAAAAATACTTGACAACGGGGTGGCCTGGGCAGACCTGATCGGCTTGAAAGTCAGCACAGAGAAAACGAAATTCATGGCTATTAACCACGACACAGGACCATTCACACTAACTGTCAGTCAATCAAGTTCAGCTGGAAAAAGTCAACTGTTTTACATACTTAGGCTCCCAAATATGTATTGACGGATCTTCCGACGCTGATATCCAACAGAGAATACAGAAAGCGCAGACAGTCTTTGCCTCCCTTCGGAAACCCTTATGGAATCGCCGCGAAGTCAGTGTCAGAACGAAAGTTCGAATCTACATGGCACTAGTCCGCACCGTTCTCCCTTACGGATGCGAAACATGGTCGGTAAAACTACAGCATGAGAATACACTGAAGGTGTTTGAGCATACCTATCTGCGAAGAATTCTCAGAATACAGCTGCGTGACCGTATCTCCAGCGCGGATCTACGTCGAATGTGCAATATTCAGAGAGATGTGGCGCTCACTATTAAAGAACGCCTTTTGAAATGGTTGGGCCATGTATTACGGAAGGGGCCAGAATACTTACTTTGTCAAATACTGCTTGTCGAGCCTATTAGCTCCTGGGAGGGAGACCAAGTAGGACAGAAGAAGAACTGGTGGACCCTGGTCAAGTCAGAACTTGGACCTATCGGAGGATTCAAAAAATTCAGACACAGATGGTCAACTCAGTGGCTCGCTTTTGCAGAGCAGCTGGCAGAAGATCGCTCAACATGGTCCAAGAAGGTCTCCAAGATCATCGATGCCGGGCGAGGTGGAAACGCCTGATTCCTGCCACAAGTAAGTAAGTATGCTTTACCCCTCCCCCCCCCCTAGTGTGCAAATATATAGCCCAAATTTGTTTCATTAGCATTAACCAAACTTCACATCTCGCGTGTTTACCGGATTCTTGACAAGTACCGTTTTTGTTTAGTCTTTACAAGGGAGGTCGCATTTTGAATAATTGTTTATGCTTTATTACTGTGTATCAAAGAGACGGACACAGGTCATTCAGCTATTGGGTCTCAACACCAGTCATATTGAATTTTTCTATCCCAATGTTTGTGCTTTCAAATATGTTTTTTTCTCTCTAAGTCTAAAAAAAAATAATAATAATAATAGTTCGTCACAATTTAATATGTTCCTTTTTTGGTAGGACAAATTGCCTTCAATCTAATAAGTAAAATAATTTTTAATGATTATATATATATATATATATATATATATATATATATATATATATATATATATATATATATATATATATATATATATATATATATATATATATATATATATATATATATATATATATATATATATATTATCTTTAAACAAGCAACTGTGGGTGCATTTATGTATCAACTGTCTTGGCTTTTTCTCCAATTAATTAAAAAACTTTTTCCACCAAAAAAGTTTTACAAAAAAAGTAAGGAACTCCATTAAACCAAAAATGATTAAGAATAGAATCAAATAATCTACCAAGCATAAAACTACCACAAATCAGTATCAGTAAATAAATCAAACCCAAAACAAACAGAAATTAAAATAAATAACAGAGTCAAACTCAAAACGAGCAGAAATTAATATGAGTAGGGTTCTAAACCCCTATGTTTTCTAAGAGCCAGAATATAGTTTGTACTTTACTGAAAAAAATTCAAATGAATTTACTGAAAAAAAATGTGCATTGTCAGTTTAACATACATATGCTGATATTTATTGCTTAAAATCTTAATTAATTTTCGATTTCTTAAAGTTATAAAAATGAAAACATGTAAAAGAACCATTAAACATTAAAATAATAGCTCAATCGAATGAGCCCTTTTTGAAGTTTTTAGAACAACGCATTCTATAAACACCTTATATGCCCCCAGGGCATAACTTACAATCCTTGTACCGAGGGCTTTGAAGGGGAGGGGGGTTGTCATCCTCAAAGACCTAATTTCCAGAACTTTCAACTACGTTGAACAAAATGTCAATCTCAGAATTTTGATTGGATGTTTTTGGGGAAATAGTGGGTGGGAGAGGGGGGTTAGTTGAACTTCAATCACTTTCGATTATTAAAAACCTTTGAATTTCCAATTCAATGAGCCTTTTTGAAGTTTCTACGACAGCGCTTTCTATAAAAAACCTTATATGTCCCCAGGCCATAACTTGCAACCCTTGCCCTGAGGACTGTGTGGGTGAGTGTCCTCCTCAAAGACATAATTTCCAGATCTTTCAACTACGTTGAACAAAATGGCTATCTCAAAATTTTGATTGGGTGTGTCTGGGGAAATGGTTGACGTGGAAGGGGTGTTAATTGCCTTTGACAATCACTTTTGGCTATTAAAAAGAGCACAAGCGCTTCCAATTTCCAATTGAATGAGTCTTTTTCGAAGTTTCTGCGATAACTCCTTCGTACAAAGTGTCCTGGTCTAAAATAAACCAAAAAAAAAGAAAATAATAATAATACATTGTGCCAACATCGTTCTTTACTTGGGCAGCGCTATTGCGCTGCCTATGATTAGCCATGAATTGATGGCAACTTGATTTTAATTTAATTCAATACGCCTTTAAGCCTTAGGTTGCTGATGGATGATAGACTATCTATCAACAAGGGGAAATGATATCATTTTTATACATTCCTGTTAGCCAAGGATTCATGGCAACTTGATTTTAATTCAAAAATCAACGTTGATTTTGTTGATTTTTGAATTGAAATCAAGTTGCCATCAATCTATGACTAATTGGAGAAAAAGCCAAGACAGTTGATAGTCTGAGTGAGAGGCACAACTGGCATAAGTCAGGAATGTATAAAAATGTTGTCATTTTCCCTTGTTGATAGCATCCCTGCGGCGCATCCTGCGGCACTGTTCTGCGGTGCTTCCCTGCGGCGCATCCCCCGCGGTGCTTTCCAGACCTACAGCGTATCCCTGAGGCACCGCCTGGGATGCGTGCCGTGACTACGGCGCATCCCTGGAGCGAGTGTCGCGTCCAGGGGACCGGTGGGGACCGGGGGAGGGCCTTTGGGGTACATGGAGGGCCTTTGGGGGCACGGGGCTGGCCTTTGGGGGTCGGAGAGACAGTTGGGGACCTTGGGAGGGCATTTGGGACCCCGTGGGTCCTTGGGGAGCTCAATGGGCCTTTGGGGGGCCCGGGGATGGCATTTGGGGGTCTGGGTGGGCCTGTGGGGCGCCGGTGGCCCTTTGGGAGCTTGGGGGGCCTTTGAGTGTCCGGGGGGGCAGTTGGGGGCCTGGGGGACATTTGGGGACCGGTGGAGGGCCTTTGGGAGCTTGGGGGGCCTTTGAGGACCGGGGGCTTCCTTCGGGGTTGGGGTAGGAGGATTGGAACCCTTTGGGGTTGGGTTAGAGGACCTCACAACACTGTTCAAATGAAACTTGTGTATTATAACGACCACAGAGTTTCACCATTAAATTCTCTTCTAAAATCTCTTCAAAAATCTTCTTTTAAAATGTCTCTATCTGTTTCGCCGAAATAGTTCCCTAACCTGTCTAAAACGGTTTCGCCCAAATAATCCCTAAACGCAAATTCAGCGTGTTCCTTTGTTATTGGTATCTCTGCGCTAACGCATTTCAAATTAATAAGAAACCTTTTCGCGCGCTAAAACAATTCATCGCTAAGATGTTTCTTGCCTAATTGTTTCCATGACCTTTGGTTATTAATATCCTTTGGAGTTCGACCAGTAGAACTGTTCCCGAGGCAAAGACATTAATGATTTGGATCTATTCACGGAGAAATGTTTCTAGGCGAAAATTTTTAAAGTCTGACAGATGATGTCATTGATTGATTGATCTGTCAAGAAAGGGGAAATTAATTTGTTGTTTCTAAGGGGAATTATTGATTCACGATAGGTGAATTGAGGTCGTCAGCACAGGTGTTCCAAGGTTGATGTTGTTGTTGTTGTAAGTGCACGCTCTCAGCGAACTTTATGCAAATCAAGTTCACTGGTGCTACTCGTGACAGGACCACTTGGTTTATGGTTTTACAAGTGAGAAAGTTCCTGTTTTTCCAAGTGAGAAAATTCCTGTTTTTTCATTCTCAGTGATAAAACCATAAACCACGTGGTCCTGTCACCCTGTTTTTCAAATTCTCACTGACAAAAACCATAAAACATCCATAATTTGATGTTGACATCCGATAAAAACATCAAATAAATCGACCAACACACACATATACATCAAATAAATAAAACATACAATCTAGAATGGTCATGTTTTTCCTTTTTAGAAAGCTACTGTTTTTTTCATTCTAACTGAGAAAAACCATAAACCGTACATTAATTTATTATGAAATAATTCTATGTGACATTAGCCATGTTTTTCAAATTATAACTGAAAAAAACCAGGGAACGTCCATTAACTACCTCAATAACCTCGACCAACACACATAATCATCCGATACATTAACAAAACCCTTGACAAAATATCTGTTTTTCCAATTCTCACTGACAAAAAACAATAAACCACATGGGTCTCGTGCCACTATATGGTGTTAAAAAAAGTTGTAGGTGGCAGCAGGGGTGAAGGACACGAGTATAAGATAGCTTATAGCTCATCTGTCCATCCATCTTAAGCCACAACTGAGGTAGATAGTCATAGAATTTTAGGGATGATCGAGATTTCCGGGTTGACTCATGACGGACAATGTTGACGGGAATTGAATGTAAAAGGGCGACTGAATTTGCTTGTACTCACAGGCGAACAAGTGACCTAAGCCTAATAGGATCGCCTGTTTACAGTCTCATGCAGACTACCGTGTTTTAAGATTGATACATGACCAACAAGTCTCGTGGACTCGCTGGCGATATTTTCTCGAAAATGGCTCCACATTTTTTTTTTTTTTTTTTTTTATTGAAAATTGCTACCCTGCGATTTTCTAGCCTGAAAAAGCGACCTAGATAGGTTACGGGTTTTTAGTCGCTTGACTTCTAACCGTAGACAATTTGCTGTCTTTTCATACTGCAGTCTTTTCAAAGATATTTGATTATTAAAGCAAGTCCAACATCTAACAACGATTTGTACTAAGCTTCAAACTTTCGGTTTTCTTTTTTAAGGTTTCTGAATAGTTTTAAAGCCCTTGTTAAAATACATACAAATCTTTATGCCATTGCCAGTTTTTTGCTCTTTAAGCAATTTAATGTCTTTTCATATAGTAGTCTGTTCAAAGATATTTGATTATTGAAGCTAGTCAGATTTCTAACAATGATATGTACCAAGCTTCAAACTTGTGGTTTTCTTTTTTAAGGTTTTTGAATTGAAGTTATCCCTTGTCAAACTAGAGAATAATCATTTCTAATAATTGCAAATTTACGTTTTTCGGCCCTTCCTACTATTTTATACAGCTGGTTGCGTTTAAACCTTTAAGCTTAATCACGTAGCGGGTTGATTTTATCTAACAAAAAAAAACTAGTTTTAAAATCTTCAGGTATTTTCTAGTGTGAATTAAAATATTAAAATTATTGCTCAGGCACCGTAAATATTTTTGTAGTTTACATAATAACTTTAGCGATTCTGAACTGAACTTAAAAAATTTTTTCAATTTTTTTCCACGTCTTAAAAAGACATTGCTTATACTTGTACGAAAAGAAATTTAGTAGTGATGTTTTTCTAACAACGATTTCTACTAAGCTTTAAAGTTTTGGTTTTATTTTTAAGTTTTTTCAATTGTTGTAATCCCTTGTGATTTTTGCTCTTTAAGCAATTTAATATAAACTTCTCCATACATGAAAGGCTTGAATTTTTCCACACAAGTATGACAGCGTCATTGCAATTCTGGTGTACAGAATTTGTTCAAACTTTCGACCTATCTAGATCGTTCTTTAGGCCAGAATATCGCAGGGTGCCAATTTTCCCGAAAAAATATGGAGGCGTCTTCAAGAAAAAATACATACATACATATAGGCTACAATTAATGCTCACTTAGAAAGAATAGTATATGGATTCAAGAAGAAATACTGTCAATCAGAATTTCTGATTTGTCGATTGCGATTGTTACTGTTGAAACACTTCTTAGTTTAGGTATTGATTTGGTGTAGTATTATACCAAATCAGTTGTTAGTTTAGGTGTATTATGATTGGGACAGAAAGATGGTTAAGGTAGTTATTTTAAGAAAAATTGGCCAAAAACAAAACAAATGATGTCTCCTTCTTTAATTAATCAAAAAATGTCACCCCCATCTTACCTTCTTCGAAATCCTCACAATTCCTTCTTCTACTTTCTATTCCTTTTTTGCTAAACCTTATTTGTCATTGTTCTTTTATTTTATGTAGGAAAATATAGACTGGGTTGTAGAAACTCTAGCTTTCTAAGAAGCGCTTTGGAATATTTGAAGAAAAAAGTAGAAAGGCTTGAAAATTAAAATAATCTGAAAATTACCCACCCCTCTTGCTCCTCCAAAATTTAGACTAATGTGTGTTTCTGCTTCTGCTTCTTTTTTTCCTTTATTTAAGAATTTCGGATTTACTTTTTGAACAGAAATGTCCAAATAAGTAGGATGTCATAAGGAAAAATTTAGGGAAACAGGAACATCTTGGGAGAGTGTAGAGATCTTTGACTAGATTGGGATGGAGGAGGAGCGTGCGTAGCTGCGTTGGCTTCAGGCGGCTTCGTGCTCCAGCGGGTTGTTAGCAGTAGTAGTAGTGGTATAAGCGAGAGCAGAAAGTACTAGTTACTGCTGTGTTTATTATTTTGTTTCAATAATGTCTTGTTTATTTAACAGCATGCAATGAAAGAGAATGCTAATCCAGAACCTTGGACAGTGATGGCGAAACACAAAAGGATGGTAGAGCAAAAGTTGTCAAAATTGATCCACGATGTTGATATTATTTTCATAAGGCCACCCCTAGTCTATGGAAGGGCTGATAGAAATTCGTTAAGTATGGTTTTTTTTTTTGCCCCTATGTGCTGTGTCGTAGAAATCACTTTATTACCAGGTATAAAAGGAATTTTAGTTATTTTCTTCCTAGGAGGAACTTTGAACCCGTTAGCAACTGATTTTTGCTGAGCAAACTAGAGGTTAAATTCATGATTTATTTAAATTTATTTATTTTTCGAGTTAAACTTATCCGTTAAATTTTAATAATTTTTTTCCCCTAATTATATTCAGAGGTTTTTCACTATCCACTGGCTGGAAAAGAAATGATGACCAATTAACTCCATTTCCTTTTAGCTGTTTCAGATATTTAGGCCATTGTGTTGCATATAACTTCCCTAGTAAAACTGTTAAGTGGTGTTGCTTCTAATTCCCGTTTCCGTGGATTGTTTTAAAGGATTTTGTCCTGGGGAACGTTGCAAAGTTGGAAAGATAAAACTCTCTTAGAACTAGACTATGCAAATGATTTGATTGCCATAAACAAAAATGTCTGCCGAATTAACCAATTTTTGCAGCTTTTGTGAGTTCAAGGTGGGAGAATAGGTTTGAAAATTAACGTTTAAAAAAACTAAGTTGCCGAAACCAGGAATAAATACTGATAAAGAGGTGATTTTTCGTAATGAAAAAGTCGTTTAAAGGGATATCTTTACTTACATGGGTTTTGCTATTAGTAAAAATTATATATATATATATATATATATATATATATATATATATATATATATATATATATATATTATATTATATTACTTTAATTGCCTTTGTGGCAACCAACTCCTAACATGCATGTTAACGCTCTGACATTTCATTCAAGCCGTGTGAAAAGGTGATATTACGACTAGAGGCTTTAGGTATTTTTTTTATGGTGTATCAAGTCTCATTCAAATTTGAGAACATGGCTGTCATGGCCCGCTTTATCTCATATCGAATGACCTTTTTATTAGCTATATATATCTATGAACGAATTTACGACTCTAGAATTTCCGGCTTAGTTTGTTTTCAACTCTGTGAACTAAAAATCAAGATTAATAGATTTAAGCGGAGCAACCCCGGGAATGCACTTAAAGCTAAATGGCTCACAAATAATGTAAAATCAGTATGAGGCCAGGGTTGATAAAGGTAAAAACTATGCATGTTACTATGCACTTAAAGGGCTTTCCGCATTTTGGCCACCGTTTCCTTTTCGGATACTTGGCGCGACATTTCCAGCTTATATCTGGTGCCAGTAGGGCATTGAAACGTCATAGAGAGCTGTTATGCTTTTCTTCTTTCTCTCTTTTTTGGTGTCTATAATCCATTGCCACAAAAAGGACTGAACTTGAATTTTTTCGCATATAAAAGAGAGGGCCATCTGTGTTGTAATAAACCCATAAGATTTCCTGCTATTAATACGTATCGTCCATTGAAATAGATTTGTGTTATTTGTGTCTATAATTGTTGTTGTTCTAGTGTCTCTTGGTAAAAAGAACAAAAAGAAGAAAATAAGATTTTACTATCTTTGTCATTAATCTTAATTAAAATCTGAGAGTACACTTAAAAAGTAAGGAAATGAAGCTGTTACATCCAAAAATCTATAAATGCCTATCCAGACTTCCTTGTTTTTCCATCAGACAAAACCCCGGGATTTGGTCTGGGGAAGGGGGGTATGTTCGCACCCATTGGGAGCTATTGTCCCAGCGAAATCTTGAGAAAACAGATATGTAGACTAAATGAATTTTATAAGAAGCAGCTAAATAATTAAAAAAAAATCCAAGCTTTGGCATAGAGTGTAAATCTTTCAAAATCTTTGAATATAGCTGTTATCGTGGCTATCTATAAAGATAAGTTTGGAAATGTTGGCTGAAGAATGGAAAATATCCTAAATATAGACTTTTTACATTTTCAGTGCCATGGATTGCCATAGCTGCAGTATATAAGCATGTGTCAGAGACTATGGAAATACTTTGGACGGAAAAATTGCGTCGTGACGTTTGCCATGTAACAGATCTCTCACGTGCCATCTGGCATTTGACGTTAAACGGTAAACGAGGTGAAGTTTATAATATAACAGATATGTCAGAAACAACACTAGGAGAAATTATCGATGTGATTTGTGGAATGATCAATGTGAAATATTCATTTCTAGGGAACTTTTGGTCTTCTTTGGCAAAGGTGAGCACATGTTCGGCTTTTTTTTTCAAGGCAAGCAGGTTAAAATTAAAGTTTACGGGCCTTTGCGACAACCAATATAAAGTGGTTACAGACTTTTACAAAATACATGGTAATTTTTTTTTCTTAGATCTTTTAATTGTTATTAAACTGGATTCCAAATAATCACCTCCTTCAGAATTTAAATCATTTTATTCTATTTTGTTTTTCAAAATAAATCAATGTACTTATTTAGCTTTTGCTTGAAAAAGCAATCAACAAATGATTGCTAATAATTTTGATATTACCCCTTGCTCCAAACAGCTTTAACGATTCAACGGAACTTTTTCTACTTTTTTTTTTAATTCAACTTCGATTGAGTTCTCGTGCGATCTATTTCTTACTCTTATTATTAAGGGTAAGTAATTTAAAAAAGGAAGGGGGCGGGAATAAGTTGAGTGGTTTCTGGGAAACAGGGAAGGAATGATCTGGTCCAGCTGAAATTTCAAAGATATTACCTCTAACCCTCTAAGTTTAACACCGATTGGTAATTGTTAAGAAAAGGAGGGGTCAAAATTTCTAGGATGATTTGATTGGGGAGTATCGAAGGGTTATTCTTGAAAAATGGAAGCGTAAAAATGTGTTTTGTTGACCCTCTCCCCCGTAGTGAGCATCTTCTTGCACCTCCCCCCCCCCTCCCTCCATTAAGGTCTAGAACTGCATGCACTTATGTTTGTACGTCTACGTATTATAGAGAAGGTAGTGCCTCTAGCTAGTTTGAAGGGAAATAAATTAAACATTTTTTCCGCATGACATACTTGGACAATTATTGCTTACTGTGGTCCCTTACGTGCTGTCAACTATGAACAACAATAATCTAACCTTTGCCCTTTTTTTTGTCTGAGACATTAATTGCAGGTTGTCAATCTATTGACCTGAGTCGAGATTTCACGACTTGGTGAGACTTTTCCTTAGTGAAGTATAAACCAGTTGAAAAATTTTTAGAGTCCAAATCTGTAATAAGAAGCTTATTATATGAAGCATGTTATATTACCATATAATGGCGATAGGAATATCGACCAAAAGAGGGTGTATAACTAATCCTTTTTCTTCAAGGTTTTCATTTTATTCACAAGCTTCTTTCTTTCATTCAAAGGCGAATTGGTGAACAAATATCCCGTGAAGGGTCTCTCTGTTTCACTTTATTGTGATCGGTGTTTGAGTATCTTTCTATTTGATTTTATTAAAAAGAAAATCAAGTGCCTCTAACCAGTATTCAGACGAATGAAATTCAGTAGCTTTATCATTTTCCATAATTGAATAGTTAATGCTTGACTTGGCACACATTTAATCCCGATTAGGATGACTGAAGTTGGATCATTATTATTTTTTTAATACTTGAATGTAAATGAAAACTGCGGTAAAGTAAACCATACCCAGGCATAGAGAGGGAGGATACCCTCCACTGATTTTAGAAATGGTTAAATATCTGTATCGATGGGTAAGGTCATGCCCGCCATGTACGCAAGAATTAATTTGAGTGGGGTTTAGGTTTGTCAAAATTCCCAAAAATTAATTATTGTATAAAAGAAAGAGACGAATCAGGAAATAGTGAGTTCTCTAAGGTTTCCCAGACCCACATCCACCGTGTACGTATCTATATCATTCCTGAAAATAATTTTAAGAAAAGTTTTATAATAAGTTTCAAAATTTATTGATTGCATTGCGTTTAAAAACAGAAAACGGAAACGGCTTACTCTTATAAGGAGCTGATTTTATGGCATTACCATCAATTCACGCCCCCGTGCCTTGGCTCAGCGACCCCTTCGTCCAAATTCTAAAAGCCACGTAATACTATTTCGTTCCATAAATATTGTGTCCGTTTATCTACTGCAGAAATATGAGTTGAAGCCTTGTTTGATGATTAGAATATTGGAAGCTAAAGTGATGATAGTGGACAAGTATGGGTCTGAAACGTGGGTGCCGCGAAAGACGGGGGAGGATATGTTAGATGTTTTCTAGAGGAATCGTTTACGGATTATTTTGGGTACCCGTCTGACTGAATGTGCTTCAAACAGTAAGCTGTACGAAAATTATGGTTCTGTCATGCTTTTTAGGGCTATAATGAGAAAAAGATTGAGCTGGCTAGGAGATATTCTGAAGATTAAGGATTATAGATGGCCGAAGATCGTCCTTTTCGGCCAGACAAAAAGTAGGTCGTCCCCTAATTGGGTGGTAGGGGGTCGTAAGGAAGTACTTAATGAAAATTGGAGCTTCCTGGGAGGGTATAAAGAAGGAGGCTTCGAATAGATTTGGATGGAGGAGGAGTATGCGTTGTTGCGTCGACCTCAGGTGGCTTGATGCTGCAGTGAGGTGTCAGTAGGTAGGCTAGTATCCTTATTTACATGGACCTTATGCCGACTCCCTGTCCTCCATCTTTTTTGCTTTTATTACCGTTTCTCTCATAAGGCTTATTTAATAGTGTCTTGCAATTATTTTGGATTTGTCCTCTCTCTCTCTCTCTCTCTCTCTCTCTCTCTCTCTCTCTCTCTCTCTCTCTCTCTCTCTCTCTCTCTCTCTCCCTCTCCCTCTTCCTCTCTTTTTCTCTCTTTTTACTTCTCGTCTATCTTTCATCAACTTATTACAATAATGTTTATAAAGATTACTATTATTAAATTGTATAATTGTCTCTTTTGTTTCTTTTGAAATGCACTTTTTTAACAAATTTCTTTCAGCTGGACCTTGAGGGAGTTGTAGAAGAGGGAAATGAGAAGCATTTAAATGAATGGTCACGATTATGCAAAGAAAATGGCCTTGAAAATACACCTGTATCGCCTTTCATAAGTAAAGAAACAATTCTTGGTAAACATTTGTGGCTGGATACTACTAAATTGAAGGCGACTGGCTTTTGTCCATTGTATCCAAAAATTGAAGCTTGCCATCTAAAAGAGGTACACTTTCAGCTAGTTACATTATTAATAGTATAGAATCACTTAAAAAAAAAAATGACTTTTCTACCTTTCAGTTGTTTACCAGGTCGATTGAAATTTCGAGATATTGGTTGAGTCATAGAGAGTAGGGTAAGCCATAGAGAGTAGGGTAAGTAGAGTAAGCCTTCCTTTTTGAACCCTCCCAAGAAGTTCCCTTTCCCTTAAATCCTTCCCTACGACGACCTGTCATACCATTTGGAGGCAACCTGCTTTTCGTTTGGCCCTAGATGGTTGGCCGGAAAGACGATATTTGGCAATCTGTCATCCTCAGAACGTATCATAGCCATTTTACCCTTTCTCTTAATGTATCCCTAGAAAGTGAGATGGAACCACAGTTTTCGTTCAGCTTACTGTTTGAAATATGGTCGGTCAGACGTGTACTCAAAAGAATCCATATAAAATTCCACTAGTAAACATGTAACAAATCCTCCTTCGTCTTTCGGAGTGCCCTTTTAGAATCATACTTGACCACTGTCATCACTGTAGATTCTAACATTCTAATCTTGGTTCGAAGACTTACCTTCCTATTCTTCCAAAAAAGAAAAAATCCAGTTGTGAAATTGCACCTTAAGTCTTAAGGCTATTCTACTTTTATTTTCTTCACTACCTCCACTATCTTTTCTTATAATACTGCCAAGGTACTTGAAGCTGCCTACCTGATCAATCTTCTCGTTATCCAACGCCACCTCTTCACTTATTCTCAATGTTAGCGACTTACTGTTCTTAAAATTAATTTTCAAAACTTATTCTTGCACCCTGAACTCTCAAAACCACGCACGTAGCATCATTTTAATATATTTGTCTGGTTTACCATACAAGGATAGAACCTTCGGCTGAATCAAACGCTTGCTCATAATAAATACAACTGGGGACTAGATGGATCTGATGACACAGGCATTTTTCAATTATTAATCAAGAGTGAAAATTTGACCGACGTATTCTTTCCCCTTCCTAAAGCTACACTGGTCTTCTCTTAAAGCTTTATCCGCAGCATCTCTAAGCCTTAAATAATTTTCTTTCTATAGAAACCAAGCTAATGCCTGTAATTACCGCACTCTCTTATCACCTTTCTTATAGAGCGGTTTAATCAAAGTTTTCCAAAAATCACTTGGTACTCCCCCTTTTTCAGAAATTACGTTCACAATCTTCAGTAATTTACCTCTAACCTCATAACCACGATCTTTAAGAGACTCATTTACCACTCTGTCAGGTCCTGGGGTCCAATTATTTTTTAATCATTTTAGTACTGTTTCTAATTCTTCTTACAGAACAAATTTTCCTTCACTTCCAAAGTTTTACAAACTTTGTCGTCCTTTTCCATATCATTTCCGGTTATTTTGTCACAGTTTAGCAGACTCTTAAAATATGATGCCCATATCTCTTTAACTCTTTTCTTATCACTAATTGTGACACCATTCCTGGCTCTAACTGGGAAAAATCCAGATTGACTGTTCCCTCTCAATGTTTTAACATGGCAGTGCAATATTTACTATTATGCCGTCTGGTTGCATCTCTAGATCTTTAGCAGTTTCATCCATTACCTTCACTTCACACCTTCTTAATTCATATTTTAATTTTTGATCTACCTCCTTACGTTCCTGTTATTTTCATATGGTCTATCGTTCAAATGCTTCTTGTACAAAGCCCTCCTCTTCTTTACTAAACATTACTCCTCCACAATATTCTGCATATACGGCATCTTTTTTTCTTTTTTCCGTTTTTCTTCCTCAGCTAGCTGGGCACTGGAACATCATAGAGAGTTGTTTAATGGCTCATTTAAAGGAAATTGAGTGGGCGTTTTCACTAATAGTCCTAGCTATGTTTCTAACTGGCCTCCCAAAGACACCATCTGCTACTTATTTTCCTAAAATTCCTGACATTCCGGATTAATTTTCCTCCGCTTAATAATGATTGATATTAGCGATATAGTCTTGTACAAATCATAAGCAATAAAATTTTCATTATATCACTCATATCACTCGTTCTATCACTCCTATAGAATTTTCATTATATTGAAGGTGTTTCATTGGAAGTAAACTTTCTTTACATCGTGGCTTTGGAATAGTAACTATTATATCAGGTAGTTTGTCCAACGTATCAACGTACCAAAGGCCAGAACAAAATTTGCCCTTTGCTGAAAAAATACAACTGTTTTTTCTTTTATAACTTCAATAAATTAAACCTTGAAAAATTAAACCTTGAACCTTGAATAAATCAAATAATATTAACATTTTGATTACTAAATATCAGTATATGTATATCAAACTGACAATGCACATTCATTTGTATTTTTTCAGCAAAGTGCAAATTTTGTTCTGGTTTTGGGAAGGCCTAGGGGTTTTGCGCCCAAATTATGTTAATTTCTGCTCGTTTTGAGTTTGACTCGGTTATTTATTGTAATTTCTGTTCGGTTTGGGTTTCATTTATTTATCGATGCTGATTTGTGGATGTTTCACGCTTGGTAGATTATTTGATTTTTATTATTTGATTTTATTTTTGTTCATTTTTTGTTTAATGGAGTTCTTTACTTTTCTTTGAAAAACTTATTTTCTGGAAAAGTTTTTTTAATTAATATATATATATATATATATATATATATATATATATATATATATATATATATATATATATATAACTGATATATATATATAACTGATATATATAACTATAACTATATATATATATATATATATATATATATATATATATATATATATATATATATATATATATATATATATATATATATATATATATATATATATATATATATATATATATATATATATATATATATATATATATATATATATATATATATATATATATATATATATATATATATATATATATATATATATATATATATATATATATATATATATATATCAGTTAGTTCCTGAAAGAAGTATATAAATAAAAAATCCTTGTCTGTATATTTCCAATAACCACTTTAGTTTCAATAGTATAATATGTAATAAATTTTCATCACTGGTATCTTCCATGTAAGTCCTTTTCTGTCCTCAATTTAATGCTTTCCCATGAATATTTCTTAAACATTGGAATTAAAACCAAAAAATTACCCAATGGAACCACAAAAAATACTTTTAAGAGTTGAGATTGAAACATGATGCTAAATTAAAAACCAGCAATATATTCTATTTCAAATTTTTTCTGTTTATATTTATCGAATCCATCTTTTTACCAGATGCCACAATTAAATTTTTGACGATTTTACGCTAAAGTAAGTTTTAACGTGTGTGGAGAAGACCAAAAATGATAGGTGGAGACTTGTTTTTAAATTTCGAAGTGAAATCGTAACATCTAATATATCATATAATGAACGTTCAACTATATGACGTATACTCAATATAACGTTCGACTATGTGACTTTTATTTCCCTAGTGCTCAATACTTTTAGATTATTTTTCGACTATGACGCGAACTCCCCGGCTAGTTCAATGGACTTCAACTATATTATGTTTATTATCCTAGTGCTCACGATATGACCCTAGAATATATGAAGTCCACTCTCCCAGTATGCATTTTTAGAATGTGAAACTATTATCATAATATTTCATTACAGAGTTTGTAATATCTTTTATTATAAATATTTTTGCTTGTTCTAAATATATAGATACTGTATAAAGTTTTTCCAGGATGAATATTATAATTGGTTTTGCTATTTTAGGTGATTGACGAGTTCATCGAACAGAATCTATTTCCCGCATCAGTATTTGGATGAGAAGGCGCATTTGCAATTCCTATGAAGCTTATTTATGTGATACATTGTTTTAGGATTATGTTTAGAATTTTAGAATATTTTTTTTAATTCTTAAAATTTTGTTTGTAAAATTTCGTTTAAAAGTTTGTTTCTATTCCAGTAATTATCTTACAAAATTTCCTGGCAATACTCCTGACACATTAATTTTTTTTTTTTTTTTTTTAATGAATTTAATCTGAAATTTCTTTTAGTTTTGTGGGATTATTTTTTAAGTCGAATCTAATTGAGCAAGACAATGAACCTAATTATACGGGACGAATCTTAATTTTTATTTGGATGACTTTTAAGCGAGCTTCATTAACATTGAAATTAAAGTTGGTGATTGATGATTTCAAGTTGATGAAAGTAAACTGCTAAAATTGATTAAATTAATCAGACAAACTGACTGTTATCGGCCCTTTATCATTTTTTTCGCTAAAAGAAGAAAATTCTCAAAATTGTCCCTTATGAAGCTCTACTTTCTTCTCCTTCTATCATCTTTAGGGGCTGCTTTCCTCGTGCCCTAAGCTGAGTAGAGTAGGATCAATTGATTCAATACCTTTCTAGTGTTTACTAGTTCAAGACATCCTTAAAGTTAAAAGGTCCACATCGATAAAACCAAAAGTCAATAACGAGGGTAGTGGTTTTATGATATACCCCATTTAAATTAAACATTTACAGAGTCATTTTACTCGTTTTCCTTTGCTTTTACAAAAAAACTGTATAAAATGACTTTGGAATAATAAACCAACCTTTTTATTGTTTCTATGTTTCTCTTAACTGTTCCTTAATCCACTTCTACTTTTTATTCATTTGAAAGTCCACAAATCAGCTTAGGTTTTGTAAACACCTTTTTGTTAAATCAAAGTGTGGTAAATTAGAATTTTTTTAAACGAATAACTGCGCTGATATTAATGTAAAATTACCTAACACACTTTTGTGGTAGTTTCTGCATGAGTAACTGGCAAAAACTGCTGAAATAAATAAATAAATTATCTATAATATATAAATAAATAATAAATAAATAAATAAAATAATTCTCTGAAAAAAAGAGAAGTGAAATCCTAGGAGAGAGCGTAATGGATAGCTATTGACTGTAACATGGGCTGACTAAAAATTGACTATTTATTTATCTAGAGCATTAGACCGGCATCCTTGTCGGTCCTTGGGAGCTGAAAATGCTGAAACCCAAATATTGCTTGGTTCTTTTGTAAGGTTGTTACCCAATTTTTTATATTTGTTTTGTAGTGGTTTCATTAGTCTAGTCGCCAAGAAGAGGAGTAATGTGAATTATTAATCAGTTGTAATAGCAATGATGGTATCATAGGCTTCATTTGGGTTCCATCGGTATTTGCTTTACTTGTTAGAATATGGCTTTAATTGGAGCAGGACTGTTTTTGTCGCACAAAACAAAGTCTGATGGTATCGTGGAAATAGCGTCTTTCGGGTTTCAGATATGCCCATAGTCCTACTCATGGTATCATCCTTGGACTTAGAGTTGATTTAAAAGTTATTTAACTTAAGTTGGAGGTAGTTATTATTTCAATATAGAGTATTTTACAGTGATCTTTTTGTATCGTAATTAAAGAGATAAATGCCTAAGATATAGTTGTTTAACATTGTGATGTCCTACCTCAAAAATTATTTTTGCAAGAAACTCTAAAATGAGCCTCCATAACACACAAGCTGAATAAAAATGATACTTTGCTTTATCCCTCATTCTCAGTGGTAGTTGAAAATATTTTGTCCCGACTTGCGCCTTATCGCTAGGCCTAGCTCTGCCTTATTTAGTGGCTTATTTTTTTGTAGTGCACTTATGTGGTGTTTATGTAGTGTCTTATGTCTTTGTGCACTGTTCCTAAATATACTTAGCTATAATGATATTTGTGACAACCACAACTTGTTTCTGAGTTTCTGTCAGTCGGTGGAAGGGTGGACTAATAAGAACGATCTTTTTTTGTGAATATTTGAAATTCAGTTCCGAGTTGTAGCTGTTACAAAGGGTTGTAATTAAGCATTCTCTGGGTTGAACCATAAGCCAGGTTGATCCATCAATTTTGCTATGCCTTAGACAATATCTGAAAAGCGAGGGAACGTGGGCTCCATGTCGTTCTTCTCAGTACTTATTTCCACAATTTACTAACTGCAAACAATTAACGCATTTTAATCCCGTATTTCTTCCTTAATTTTAGTGCTATTTAGGGAAAACCTGGAAATTTGTAAAATTGACCAATCTATCTGTTTAGTATCTTTTGCCCAGTCGTTTAGGGAACAGACATGTTAGATGGCGTTGCAGAATAGTAGAAAGTCTTTTCTTACTAAAATTCAAGCTGTAAATTTCTTCCTATTTTTGGAATTCTATTTGCTTGTGACCAACTAATTAGTTAACCTTCAATAACTAATAAAAGTAGCTATACTACTTTCACTTCGTGACATTGCTTAGGTTGATTTTTGAAAGTAAATATTCATAAAAATAAAGGTGTCCTTATATATCCTTGCAAATTCCATCTTATCATTAAGTAAACGATTCCGCTTCAGTGCTTCCTAAAAGATTGCTTGAAGTTCTACTTTGAAAATAAAATAAAATGAAATTAGGATAAGTTATAAATTGAGTCTGTCAGAACTAAGTTTCTTTCATATTAAAGCTCGTTTTCGTGGTTCCTTGATTGTTAGGAAATCGTAAGTACTTCATCACTGTTACTTCTAGAACTTGTGCCTGAAATTTCCACACATCTGAGGTAATTGCCAATAATTACTTAATAAGTTGATCCCAAAGAGAGAATCACCAGGCCAATCTATGTTCAGTTACATTTTGGTCCTTCTGATCTGCGTAGCCCTGCTTATCCTCTGTTTGAGAACATCTTAGCAAATGATTTTCAGCTATTATCTCAGAACTGTAAAAATATCTGATATGACCTTTAGGCCTGACTAACAATTTGGTAAACCTACCAGTCAATCCATTTAGTTCGTTTTGCAAAGTTATCTTATCAGAGTCCATACTACCTCGTTTTTCTTTGCCTGTTGTTGCGTTTTATTTGTTGCTTAGAAACAGCCTCAGAATGTGTGGTGCGTTAAGATATTTCTATACCTGATAATGTTATTCATTAAAAGAATTATTTTATTTGCTGGATAAATTGTGCCATGTATTTATTTTCTAGTTCTTATTGTCTTGTGAGTTTGCCCTATTTGCCTTGTCCTTTTACTGTTTGACCGTTGACCGCATTAACATAAGGTACAAGTTTATTGAAAATTTGCACAGGCTTATGAGCTTGTGCATAATTGTGTAGGCTCACATGACCTCGGAAATAGCCGAATTGGCATTTACGAGTAAAAATAGAGAAAATTGGTTTGTTGTTTTATCCGAATCACCTCTGTCTGACTAGTGTCATTCTAGTAGTATTTTGCCACAGTGCCAAATGGAACTTTAGATGTGTAATCTTGTTAGCTGCTTTTGTGCTAGTTTTGCAATATGATCATGGCCGGGTGTTTTATTAAAGTTAAGAGTAAGAAATTTGTTTTCTACTTCTGTGTTTTTTTATATTTCACAACGAAAGAGACAGGTATTGTGCCAGGATAATACCTGGCACAGGTATTATCGGAACTCGTAAGAACCTTAGTCAAGCTATTGTTAATATTTGCAGGCCTGCCGACACCTATGACTCCGCACGGCCGTCAAATCGGTAATTACTTGCTTATTCTGCTTTTTCTGCTGCAACCTATGCTTTAGAGGACTAAAGAGGGCTTAATAGGGAGAAATATGTTAAAAAATGAATTACACCACAAGCCGAGCCTTTCTTATCCCTCTTTGTTCTTGTCCGCCCCAAATCGTTTATTTTAAACGATGAAAGGGCGAGAGTAAATTACTACGATTTAAGTCCTAAATAGTGTCAAAAGGATAAAAAAATTTTTATTTCAAGTCATCTTTTTTTTTTTAGTTTACTCTTTTTGCCAAAGTGGTATTAGGAATAATAAGCACCATCTATGCATCTTTGTTACCACCCAATTTTTACAAAAAACGCGCTTTATTGACCTTCATTTTTTGCCCAGCCTAAATTATAGCTTTAATATTTACCTGCTAAATAGTATTATTAGTGAAAGGATGCTTAGGAACGCGATTTTTAATTGTAGTTGGAAGATTAAATTTTACAGCTAGACTGTCGAGTAGAGTAACTATTCAATGGGATAAAAACTTTCAGGATCTTCATTATACATGTGTTTTACTGTTGAAAAGGCACTGATTTTGACCGCTCTGCTCAACCAAAAATTGAAGTAAACGTAACTTTGAACTATTTAAACGGTCTTGTACGGAAATGGCACAGATATATTTTAGGGTCGCATGTGGGGATTGCCAGAAATGCGAATTTCGCGAATGTTCGTGGGAGACAAAATTGATGCAGAGTTGCTAATGCTTTGAGCTAAATTGCCCCAGTTTTTTTTTATTAGTTTTTTACCGCAAAAGATTACTTGGTGCATCCTTAAAAGTAGGTTTAAAGATTTTCCGGTCGTCTCGATTCGCTAAGCTCGCACAAAACCGAAAGTTGAGGTAATTCAAAACTCTCATGGCAGTTTGATTGGGCACTTCATCGTATTTTGCTCGGGGTAGAAACATCAAACGGAGTGAAAAACCGAATACATACAGATTATATATATATATATATATATATTATATGTGTGTGTGTGTGTATATATATATATATATATATATATATATATATATATATATATATATATATATATATATATAAAACTGAAATTCTGAAAATATAAATTGGCATTCGTTTAGTTCTGATTGTGAAATATTATTTATTTATTTATTTCCCTCAAAAACGAGGAGTATAAAAGATAATTAAATAAATCTTCAAAAATCCAAATAACACACCATCAAACATAGCAACAATTTACAAATTGCCCAAAAGAAAACTTAATCAAATGCAACAAATAGTAATAATGAAATCATGCACTTTTTAAACTATAGAAAAAAAAGGAAAAAGATTATGAACATAAAGTATAATGAATGAATAATATAGATCCTGTGGATATTGCCAAGAAGTTAATTATTATTTGGATTTTGCTGAGTAGAAATTGCTGTTAGATGTGGCATTATTAACGGCGGCTTAGCTAACTGCAAGCTTTGAGTCAGCGTGGATAAAATAATTGACTCAAACAGGTTTGGCTTCCTACTGTATATTATTGAATAATGCTCTATATTATGCTCCTCTACTCTATAACTCTAAGTTCAGAAACGCTCAACAAGGGATACCATCCTTCTGGTCCCAAATTTGTGATTTTAAATCTCTAGAATGTGATTTTGCTGTAAAATATGTAAATTCTAAGGCTGAAAAATGCGCAGTTTCCAAGAGAGATTAGAATGAAAAATTAAGTCAACTTGAAACGATAAGAAATTACTACAAACAAGAATAGGGCTACTAACCTCCCGTTTCTAGATCTACTAAGACAATTACATCATTTCTTCCTTACCAAAAATCAAAAATATTTAAAGCGTTTTCTATTATAATTACAATGTTAAAAAAACAAAAATTGACATTCGCTATGATTGTCATTAGAAAATAAAAAGAATTACAGAAAAATGAAACAGCATAGTAGATAAAAGACTTTTGAGTGGGGGGGGTGAGGTAAAGGGTATTGAAAGATTTAGGTATAATTATTGCTCAAAAATAGACTAGAAAGAAAATAAGAGTTTCAAGTTAAATGAATAATATTCTGAGGGGGAGGGGCATATGGGTGATAGCGAATATACCGTACAATTTTATGGGGGGGGGGGAGCATACCTGCATTAGTAGTTCTTAGATTGATGTGGTGTAATCACTATTTAAAAGAAAATAGAAATGAAAAGAAAAAGAACATAATGTGCCTTTCTGAGAGGAGGAAATAAAGTAGTCTTGTCTCTAAATCTGTATTATCATAAATATAGAATATTTTTAAGAACTTTAGAAAGAGCTAGGTCTTCATCTTATGATGAAATAAGTTGGCACTTGTCTGCGTCTACTTATGGAAGAGAGATTATTAATGATGCTTATCAAATGTGGTGTATATGGGGGCGGGGATAATTTAAACGGAGAAAATGGGTTGATTTCTATTAGAGGTGATAAGCATATTCAAATTCGGAAAGTTTATCGAAATTGATGCCCTAAAATGACCTGAGAGTATATTTCAATTTTATTGTTTAGAACCCGCGATTGAGAAAGAGAATAAGTTCCTCATATATATGGAAATAAAAGATATGGAATTTTGCCAGAAAGTGGAACTTGGCAGATAAAATAAAAGAAAAAATTACCCCCGGGAACAGAATAAGAAGCTTGCTATTGATAAACGTCGTAGTTGTCTCAAATAGGACAATAAAAAAAGAACAGTCAGTATGGCGAATTCTCGAGCCATTATGGTAAACTCAGCATATCCATATGAAAACACCATATACTCAACAACTATCACACCACATAGATCTCAAACTAGTCGAAAAGCATTTAAAAGAATTTGTAGTAAGTTCATTTTTCTTTTGCAAATTTTTATTTTTCCCATTTTTTTACTAAGAAATTGTCACTTTTATCCATATTTGTTGTTAGCCATTTTTATTGTTTAAGTTGGCACGCGACTTGATCAGTATTAATCTAATGCATAAGTTAATTTAACCTAACTTATGCAATCTTTGAACACAATATGTAGGTAAACTAATTTAACCAAGTGAAAAAAAAAATAAAAGAAATAAAAAAATTCTCTTTCGAATGGTCTACTTGACATTGCTGTAAGACATCTCTAACTGCCTAAGTGAACTTGATATAAAGGTAACATAACAAGTCTAAATTAGAAATGATATAAACTTAGTTTACCCAATCTGGAAAATCAAGTGAAGAAAAATGAAAAAGTAGATTCGTTTGACAAAATTGATAAAAGCGTATTTCCTCTGAAAAAAGTGTAACTTTTAAAGCCATTTCTTCCGACTAAGGAGACTGGTCTGCTGCACTTTATAGAGTCTATGGATTCATCTCTTGCTTCGTCTTCGAGAAGTGATGAGTGGATCAGCTATTACGTTTTCTGGTATTACTTGAGAATTTGTATTATAAGGTTTGAGGCTATATGGTACTCTCATTAGTTTCGAACGCACAATCATTGCATTTAGGCTTAGAAATCTCTTTTTCTCTCTCTCTGAATTTGTGATCAGCTTACCATCGGGCTCCAAGTTTTGTGGAATATATTTTAGGAACGGTTCATTATCCAGTCTTTTCTAGGTCTGGCATTGGCGGTTCTTTTACGTCTTTCAGATGGATTAAGTGATCTTAAGTAGAAAACGTTACCATATAATTTTTCTAAAACAATGTGTGTACCACAAAAAAAAATAATTAGTGGCTTTTCTCCCTGCTAAAGTAATATTAAGACTGTGTACTTTATCTTCCAGCTCAATTGTAATCTCTTGATGCCTAACTATATTAATGAGTTGTTGTCTCACTAAATTCTGATTTCATTAGCATGCGCCTGGTGTATTTCCCTTATATTTTGTAATAACCTTGTTACGCTATATTTTGTACTAACCTCGTTATACTTGTTGATTTACCGATCGTCAAATCGGCCAAGGTTGTCTTGTTAAAGTCGTAAGTTATTCATCGCCTGAAAGCGGTTTTGCTGAAAATAACCTTTTTTGGCGAAACTGAGTTACAAACGTTATCTTGTGTAAAAAAAATTCTCTTTCGAATGGTCTACTTGACATTGCTGTAAGACATCTCTAACTGCCTGTATGTTGCAGTTCTCCTTTGCCGAATCACTGTTCTCCTTTGGGATTATAGGATGGTCCGTTTTGCCGAAAGTTGCTGATTTGCTGAACGCGACTTTGGATAAGAAAAAGACGATCTTTCTTATCTTAGTGAACAAGATATAATTATGAGGCCCATGATTCGTGTGGTCAGATTTATGTGTGCCTCAAAATTGTAATCAAATAATGAGCTACATGATGCAAGACATCCTGAAGAAGCATTCACAGGTCCAGAGTATAACGATGAAGTATTCTGAGCCTGGCCACTCCATGATTCAGGATGTTGATGCTGTTTACAACGTCATTGAGAGGTCTTTGAAGCACAAGGAAGTCTTTTTGCTACTAGAATTGACAAAAAAGCTTTTGATTGTTCAGCCCCCTGACCCCTTTGTCAATATTCAAATGACCAAGCAGAAGTTTTTTGATTACGCCAAAACGTCCAAATGCTATAGATATAATTAGTGCCATTTTCAAAGGTGAAATTATTACAGCCTAAGCAAGGATTTTGCAAAAGGGGGTTCTACAGAACTTTGTTTGCAGATACTACTCCTTATGTAGCGCTGATTGCACCAGAGGCTAGCCCAAGGAGGTCATTGCCCAATGTGTCAGCAGTGAATGTTGTGGAAAGGTTGCTGCCTCCTGTATCTTCAAGTACAGTAGTTGAGTTACCAACAGCAAAAATAAAAGATGTAGAGTCGCTTTACCGTTTCATGCCAGCAGTAGATGTGGCATATGTGAAAAGTCTTATTAGAAATTGTAACAGAGCTAAGGTACCTAGTACTTCGGCTGAAATCACAGCGTGTCCCGAAGCAGCCTTTGCCGTTAATGCTCTGAAAGTTTACACCAGAAATTGTTAATTTTCCATTTAAGTATCAAAATTAAAATTTGTCTATCAGATGAAATACGTTTTGCTGAAAGTCGCATTTCCAATTCATGTTGAGCCAATTCCGTTTTGCCATATCTTACCTATGTTCCGGAATTTTTGGGCGGTTTTGCCGAAACTAATATTCATTCCATTTTATGTCAGGAAAGGCTCATCTTAGGTCAATAAAAACAAACACAACAATATAAGTGATTTTTCATCTTAATTTTGAAACAAAAATCGACGCTCTAGCTATAGCCGATTCTGAGATACAAATGTCAAAATTTTCAAACTCGTTTTCCCCCGTTTTTGGAAAAACAGATACGGCAAAACCGCTTTCAGGTGACGTATTGTCAATCTAGAGAACCTTCCAAACTAAATAATCATGTAAAAATCCCTCATAGTCTGGTTTAGGACTTTCCACAGCTAGTAGCTTGCATTTTACGGTCAAAGCGTGTATCCCATCTCGCCGCTACACGTTCGTGTTCTATTACGTCATTGTAACCTTAATTCTTCGATTTAGTCCCACATTATTTTTTTTTATTTTTTCACGGGTGTGCGAGGAACCATCCAACTCTTCCATGATATTGAAGCCTAGAATTGCTGCCTACCGAAAATTATTGACTACTAAAAAATTCCAGAGAAGATTAGCTGCTTCATTTATACCAGTGGCTACCTAGATGGCCATTACAGGTAAATGGCTTACACGGTTATGCTAATTGTTTCAAAACATAATAAAGTAAAACAGTAATTGGCTATTATTCAAGTTTCGGTACACTCAAAAAGAAATTTTTGGCAGCCAAAGTTTTGAATTTGAATAGTTGGCTGTTACTCAAATTCCAGTTCACTCAATCAGGAGTAGTTGATTAGTTACGGTTTGGTAATTTGTTACTTTTTTTTCAACTTCCTTAAGTAATTTATCTACCTCGCAAAACTGTTCAACCTAGAACTACGGTCGTTGGGCAAAGTCTCATTGCTAAGACAGGGAATACGCCAACACAGCCACTCACAATCTTCCTGCTCCAATTCAACCTATTCAAACGTCCACTCTTCATCCCCTCCCATAAACCTCCTATTTCCTTTTAATTCTTCCTTCTGATGGCTTTCCACTCCATTTTGAGTCGATCAGCTTTTCATTTGGTCCCAAATCACAGACCAAAAAGCACAATCTTTGGAAATCCGCCATCCTTTCTCAGTAAAACATGCCCTAGCCATCTCAACCTTTCTTTCAACTCATCGAACCGTGTTTTCGTGTGGATTATTGTTTGATGTCCGGTCAGTTAAAGGAACACCTATGACTATCATTGGACAATTCTTCAGGAAAATATTTATGGAATTTTTCTCAGCCTTTCGATGTGCCTAAGTTATAGGACCATACTTGACAGACAAATATTATAATTCTAAAGTTTTTCTTTTATATTTCTTAGCAAGGTAGTTGAACAGCAAGGTAGCTTTTTTTGTGTGTTTTGCTTTATCTATTCTTCAATCTTATCAGCATTAGCGAAATTTTCGGGTTCTGGAACATTGCTGATTTGTTGCAATATGCTGATAATGTGGAAGGACGTTTTCTTCTGACATTAGATGCTGAAACAATCAGCAATTGTGAATGTTGTGTCTGCAGCCTGAATAAAATCTACAACAAGAAAGTTGCGTTTTGAACAAGAACATATTTCTCTGATGAAGAAAGGATATGTTTAACTGAAAATTCTATTGCTGACAAAGGCTCGTACCTATCCTCCCTGCCCGAAAGCTTTCCTACTTACCACGGTCACTATCTTCAAAAATTCACCGAGGAAAAAACTATAGTGCGGACGGAGAGTATAAATGTTGCTAATTTCACCCTTTGGTGTCATGGCCTTGGTTGAATGGAAGCTTGATATTTCCGACTGCAATATCCTTCTAAGAAATGTGTATACTAATCAAATGTAAAAGAGTATCGATTCAAAGATTTACAGCCTTTATAAACCGCCTCTAGCGGTAAATAATGTAATTTTGCGTACATAATTTGTAATAATTAATGTTATTATAAATAATTAAAACACTAATTAAGATGAGTATTAACTAATAAATGAAATGAATATTAACTAGTTACTACTACTACCACTACTAACAACTCATTGCATCACCAAGCCACCTGAGGCCATCATAGCTACGCACATTCCTCCATTCCAATCTATTCAAAGCCTCCTTCTGTACACCCTTCGAGGAAGTTTCCATTTCCCTTCAATCTTTCTTTACGACATCTTCCCACCCCAACTGCGGACGACCTTGTTTCACTTAGCCCTAGATGGTTGGCTGAAAAGGAATTTTTTGACAATCTGTCTTTTTCATCTGCAGAACCATAGCCATCTCAACCTTTCTCGTATTACAGCTCTAGAAAGTGGATTGAAGCATACTTTTTGTACAGCCTACTGTTTGAAATATAATCAGTGAGTCGGGTACCCAAAACAATTTGTAGGCTATTTCTCTGGGAAATATCTGACAAATCTTACTCCGTTTTTCGGAGTGCCCATGCTTCAGAACCATATTTGACCACTGTCATCACTATTGTAAGGAGGCCTTATTTTGTGTAAATTTCGTAACTCAATTTTATTAAAGCTTGGAATTCCCTTTAGCTTCATAGATCAGAAATATAGCGACAATTTCAAATTAGCTTGAATTTGAAATAACTTCTCTTTGCGTAACTAGCCATAAATCTTTTAGTGACACTCTTCGTCCAAGAATCAAACTAACTTTGAACCCGTGATATGTAAAGCTCTAATTTAGACCAGTTTTTCAAGTCCTTGAAAGACTGGAAAGAAACTACTTTTAAAAAAAGGCGGTTGATTGGCTAGGAGGGAGAGAAGGTCGCTAAACGGATCAAGTAGCAATAAGAATATAATTTATGGATGAGAGACAAATCGAGGTAGTTTTGCCTCGGAAACACGGTAGTCTTTTTTTTGGAAATCGAACAAAGAGTAAGTGTTTACTTTGTAATAACGACAAGCTCCCACTGTTTGGCTGAAATTATCCTTGGGGATAAAAGTTTGAAGATAAAGACTAAAATAAGAAGATAAACCTCTAAAAGACTTTCTGTCACTTGAAAATAATTTTAATACGTGTATAAGAGAAATTGATGATTTGGGGACTTGTAGTTTCATTTGTATTTCCACCTGAACGAGGCTTGAGCCATTTGGACAAAACAGCATTTTTTTAAGGTTAGAATAAGCCAAAATTAAACTTCTTCCTAGAAATGTAAGCTTTGAATAACTGAGAGTTTAAGAAGGAAAGAAAACCTTAACCAAGAAGAGAAAGAAGAGAGCCATTTTGGCTTCCCCTTTTCAGCCAAGAGTCCCTTGAGACTTAGCTTGAATTTATTAGGACCTTATATTCGAAAATTGGAATTATCGGACAATAACATTACTTAACCCCCCCCCCCCTTGTGCAATCTTCAGACGTTTATACGAAGAGGAACACACCGTTTCCCTTTTAATCACTCTTTCATTTCGTTAATCCCGTACTGCATCTTTACACAAAGGTAACCTCAATGTTTATACAAGCAGGTTAGGGAGAAAAGGGGAACAATATTATCAGCTTAAGAATTTCTAAACCTTTATGTCCAGATATTTTCAATTAAGTTTCCCTGCTAAAGTTAACGCTTAATAAAGGTCAAAGGAATACACAACCCTTTCAAGAAATAATAAAAGAACCTCTTGGTTTGTGTTAATGAAAAGTTGAATTAAAAGCAAGTACGGTTATTCTTAGCTTAGCTCAAAAATAACTTGAACTAAAGGATTTTTATAGCACAGAACTCAAGCCTTGACTACCTATTCAAGTGTAACCCTTTTAAGTTGAAACATTCGTTAGCTTAGGATTAACTTAATCTTTTTCTTTTCGGTAAACATCGGTGAATTTGAATCAGTAGATCATTTGACCTTAGAAGAAGTTTGGAAATAGTCAACATAGATAGAATTAGAATATTTTTCCTTTTATCTTATTTTATAAATAAAATCAGTTGTCACTGAATTCTGCGTACCGATTCTTACCCAACGCCTCAGTTTGTATCACGCTACCAAATTTATTAGCCCTGCTAGGAGGGGCAACCTTACAACTGGTACCAGCAGTACTCAAGTTCGGTGCAACTTTCGTTTAAGTGGGGGAGGATTAATTAAATTTATAAGATTTGGTAAAATTTAGTTCTCTGTTCCTCACAAGAAGGTGTTTGTTCAGTTTTCCAAACCTATCCAAGACAGAAAAGTTTGAAAAAGTGTTCATTAAAGGAAATTTTAACCTAAGGGGGAAGCTCAGACAGACTTTTATCTTTTATCTTCCTAAGATTCTTTCTTTCTTCTCCTTCTCTTTCTCTTTGCTACAAGTTTTAGTATCCGCGTCTGTAATTTACCTAAATAGGGGGTCATAGGTTAATCATCCCCAAGAGCGTTTAATTAAAATTCTAAACTTAAGGATAAATTTAAACCAAGGTAGTAAGAAAATTCTAATACAATTTATAAATAAACCCATTTTAGCGACTTAAAAGTACTATAAGGAATCAAACCGTTTCCAACGCTAAGAATTGAAAGGAATAGATCCATCATGAGTTTCAATGGAAACAAAATTAAGGAATTAGAAATTGAAACTACGAAACGTGCAAGAGGAGAGAATAAGAGTAGAGGAGGACGCACAAGCTAAAATAAACGCTCTACAGGAGCAATATGGAGACGCTCCAGTCACAAGCAGGCTTCAAAACCTATTTGTGGAGCAAGCGCCCCCCATCTCGTTACTAACATATCCAAATGAAATCCATTCATGGATTATCACACTTAAACAAATACAGAGGAGTTTAGGGAAAGATGATATTGCTATGATAAATCAAGCTATCTGTTATACAAGAGGAGAGATGCAAAGATTCACAACAAGTTTAGATATTCCCAAAATAAAAGATTTAGACCATTTAGAAAAACTTCTAAAAGAAGCCTTTTTACATGAAAAACCAGCTGCACAAAAACTGCAAGAGCTGCTCTCTGAAAAACAAAGGCCATCTGAGTTAGTACACCAATTTTACTCCCGGATCAGGGGAAAGGCAATAGATTATGCAAAAAATTCTCCTGGTATAAGATCAAATGACATTACGATGAGAATTTTTAAGGGTGGCATGCTCCCTTCCATTGGAAGGAGAGTATTAGAACAATCTAAGGCCTCGGATGACCAAGATGAATTATTAACACTTGCAAAAAGATTCAAAGCAATAGATTTAATATATAGGGACTCCTCAGATACGTCCCTAGGAGTAGCAGTAGTAGAATCAAGAGACAGAAATTTCACTAAAAAACAGGGATTTAACCACAGAGTATAATATAAAAACAAGGCAAATGATAAGTATGAAAAAGAAAAATTTTTCAATATTTGGAGACTGGGACGCATGAACGTCGATTGCAAAGTGCCAAAGTTTACGAATTGTGGAAAACCCGGATATTATTATAAAGGTTGTTGGCAAAGTCTAGCATGCATAAGGTGCCAAGAATTCGGGCATTGTGCAGACTAATGTACGGCACCAAATCCCATTGAAAAAAAAACTAACCAGGCCAGAACTTAGAGGAGGTACGTTCCAAGACTGAAAATAAAATCACAAACCCTCCCTCTAAACAACATGAAGATATTTGTTTTAGTGCGTTACAGGAAAATAGAACTGAACCAAGTTCTTTCCCATTTATGTGGACTGATAAAATAGCAGACCAAAATTTTGTAAAATGTTTTGTAGATAGCGGGTGCCAAAGAAGCTTATTAAAGGAGGAAATATTTCAAAAATTCCCAGTAGAGGTTCGTAGACGCCCAGTAGAGGTTCGTAAACCATCCTCCCGAAATGTAAAATCTTTAAGTGGAGAGACTTTACCACTAATAGCAGAAACAGGCTAGTGGGAACAGAAACAGGCTAGTGGGAACAGAAACAGGCTAGTGGGAACAGAAACAGGCTAGTGGGAACAGAAACAGGCTAGTGGGAACAGAAATAGGCTAGTGGGAACAGAAACAGGCTAGTGGGAACAGAAACAGGCTAGTGGGAACAGAAACAGGCTAGTGGGAAAAGAAACAGGAGTCACTAGCACGGACAAGACTAGGACTATGAAGGTCACCAGCACGGAAAGACTAGGACTATGAAACAAGAGTCACTAGCATGGACAAGACTAGGACTATGAGGGTCACTAGCACGGAAAGACTAGGACTATGAAACAGGAGTCACTAGCACGGACAAGACTAGGACTATGAAGGTCACTAGCAAGGAAAGACTACGACTATGAAACAGGAGTCACTAGCACGGATGATTGAGAGGAGTTTTGTTCTGAATATGAATGAATATCTAATCTCGTTCAAGAGGTATTTGTCAGCCGACAAATATGTATAATAAAAAGAAAAAAAAAAGAGTCATTAAATAAAGTTCATTAGAAAATTATTCTTATAGGAGATCCTATCTAGTGTTACCGTAATTATATAAAAACGTCCTTTTGTTACACCAGTTGAAAACTTATAAACGACGGTTAGTAAATATAAGACAACTTAAAAAGATAAACAAGGAAGTGACAAAAGGTTCAATTCAAATAAAAAGGCAGTAAAGAATTATGAACTCTGTTTGAGAAGAGATAAAGTTAGCGTTAATTACCCCACTCTTAGGGATAATATTTTCCCTTATGACCTCTTTCACATTCGGTCAAGTAATACCACAGGAAAATTGCGACTTAGCGCTAATGGTGACCAATGCATATCGGTAAAAATATAGTATTGGCACCATCTAAGGAACAATAATAAAACTAAATCGTATTACCCATAGGATTTAGAATATTGTTGAAAATAAAAGGCACTGCTGATAGGATTTAAAATATCCGTCAAATAAAGGATAAGAATTATAGAAATTTTATAAGAGACTTCTTAAAATACAGCCATACAATAGCTTAAAATAGTAATAATTTGTGATTTCAGTCTCCAACAAAGGAGATGAATTCAGAATATTCGAAAGGTTCGAAATTTTCATAACTCGTAATTTTTTTAAAAATAGAGAACAGGTACAGATTTTTTTTTCCTTTCATCGTAGAATGTATTTGTCTTTGATTTTTCAAGTCTTCCACTGTTACTAGACCTTTTGGCACCTTTAAATATTCTTTCGAGTCTTCAATTATAATTTGAAAAAAAAATTTTGAATAAAGTTTGAAAAGGCCCAAATAAGAAAATAGCATTCAGCTATTCGTAGAGGTCAATTAATATATCTACCTTTTATTAAAGATGTGCTCAATTTTAAACTTAAAGTAATCAAATAGTCGATTTATCTGTGCTTAGCAACACAAGAGCAGGGGTTTGATTTCGGACGCCACGAAATGACAAAAAAAACAACCCGTAGATTAAAGATATCTGCTTGAGCTCATAAGGATTCTGGCTGAGAACTTTGCATAAGTTCTACTACATTAGGAAGTAGATCAGAAATATAGCGACAATTTCAAATTAGCTTGAATTTGAAATAACTTCTCTTTGCGTAACTAGCCATAAATCTTTTAGTGACACTCTTTGTCCAAGAATCAAACGAACTTTGAACCCGTGATATGTAAAGACCTAATTTAGACCAGTTTTGCAAGTCCTTGAAAGACTGGAAAGAAACTACTTTTAACAAAAGGTGGTTGATTGGCTAGGAGGGAGAGAAGGTCGCTAAACGGATCAAGTAGCAAAAAGAATATAACTTATGGATGAGAGACAAATCGAGGAGTTTTGCCTCGGAAACACGGTAGTCTTTTTTTTGGAAATAGAACAAACAGTAAGTGTTTACTTTGAAATAACGATAAGCTACCACAGTCTGTCTGAAATTCTCCTTGGGGATAAAAGTTTGAAGATAAAGGTTAAAATAAGAAGAAAAACCTCTAAAAGGCTTTCTGTCACTTGGAGATAATTTTAATACGTATATAAGAGAAATTGATGATTTTGGGACTTATAGTTTCATTCGTATTTCCACCTAAACGAGGCTTGAGCCATTTGGACAAAACAGCATTTTTTTAAGGTTAGAATAAGCCAAATTAAATTTCTTCCCAGAAATTTAAGCTTTGAATAACTGAGAGTTTAAAGGGGAAAGGAAACCTTAACCAAGAAGAGAAAGCTAAGAGAGCCATTTTGGCTTCCCCTTTTTCAGCCTAGAGTCCATTGAGACTTAGATGGACTTTATTAGGGCCTTATATCCGAAAATTGTAATTATTGGACAAACACATTACTTAAACCCCCCCCCCTTGGTGCAATCGTCAGACGTTTTTACGATATGGAACACACCGTTCCCCTTTTAATCACTCTTTCATTTCGTTAATCCCGTACTGCATGTTTATACAAAGGTAACCTCAGTGTTTATACAAGCAGGTTAGGGGAAAAAGGGGAACAATATTACCAGCTTAAGAATTTCTAAACCTTTATGTCCAGATATTTTCAATTAAGTTTCCCTGCTAAAGTTAAAGCTTAATAAAGGTCAAAGGAATACACAACCCTTTCAAGAAATAATAAAAGAACCTCTTGGTTTGTGTTAATGAAAATTTGAATTAAAAGCAAGTACGGTTATTCTCAGCTTAGGTCAAATATAACTTGAACTAAAGGATTTTAATAACCCAGAACTCAAGCCTTGACTAGCTGTTCAAGTGTAACCCCTTTAAGTTGAAACATTCGTTAGCTTAGGATTAACTTAATCTTTTTCTTTTCGGTATACATTGGTGGAATTGAACAAGTAGATCATTTGACCTTAGAAGAAGTTTGGAAATAGTCAACACAGACAGAATTAGAATATTTTTCCTTTTATCTTATTTTATAAATAAAATCAGTTGTCACTGAATTCTGAGTACCGATTCTTACCCAACGCCTCAGTTTGTATCACGCTACCAAATTTATTAGCCCTACTAGGAGGGGCAACCTTACACTATGCTTCAAATACTCTAATCTTGGTTCGTTGACCTATCTTCCTATTCTTCCAAACGTTTTTCAACTGTGAAAAAATCACTCGGATTCTTGGCTATTCTGCTTATAAAATCTTCATGGCTCCCACCGTCTTTACTAATAATGCTACCAAGGTAAGTGAAGCTGTCCACTTGCGATCTTGTCATTACCCAATGTCACACTTTCATCTTCACTTAATCCTAGCCTTAGCGACTTAGTCTTCTTAACATTAATTTTAAAACATCTTCTAGCACCCTGAACTCGCAAAACCTCTGGAAGTTCATTCATTTTGCTCACTCTTTCATCTAGGATTCTTAAATCATCAGTTTAATCTAATTCCAGGAGAGTTTTTCCTCCTCATTCGATTGCATGGTCTCTCATTGCCTTTCCTGTGCTCCTTAAGACAAAGTCCATCAAAATGATCCATATAAAGAGAAATAGAATACAACCCTGCTTAATTCCAGATTTTATATGAAATCAGCTGCTAACCTTGTTTCCTACCTTAACCACAGCAGTGTTAAGGTAGCGTACATTGGACTAATCACTTTAATGTATTTTTCTGGTATACCATAAGACCTTCTTTGAAGCTCTTCTATCAACATAATCAAACGTTTGCTCATAATCTATTAAACTGAAGATCAAAGGAGTTTATGACTCAGGCACTTCTCAAATATTAACCTTAGAGTGAAAATTTGGTTGAAACGTCCTCTACCTTTTCTAAAACCGCATTGTTCTTCTCTTAAAACTTAGTTGACACTACTAAAAAGTATCATTATACTAACTAATTTACTACCTACAGAAACCAGTCTTATGCCTCTATAATTACCACACTCCCTTTTAGGTGATTCTCTGGGGAAAATCTTCCTCAGTTTTTCAGAGTATCCATGCTTCATAAACAAATTTGGCCACTGTCATCACTGTAGCTTCCAATATTCTAATCTTGGTTCGCTGACTTATCTTCCTATTCTTCCAAACTTTTTTCAACTGTGAAAAAAATAACAAAAAATACCCTAAGCCTTAGCTATTTTACTTTTTAAATCTTTACATCTCCCACCGTCTTTACTAATAATGCTACCAAGGTAAGTGAAGCAGTTCACTTGATTGATCTTGTCATTGCCCAATGTCACCTTTTCATCTTCACTTAATTCTAGCCTAGTGACTTCGTCTTCTTGACATTTTTGACTTCCAAACTGATTTTAGACCATGAACCTGCAAAACCTTTGAAAAATCATTCATTTTGCTCACAATTTTATATAGGATGCTTAAATCATCAGCATAATCTAAGTCTAGGAGAGTTTTTCCTCCCCATCTGATTCCTTGGTCTCCCATTGCCTTTTCTGTGCTTCTTAAGACAAAGTCCATCAAAGTGATCCATGTAAAGACAGATAGAACACAATCCTGCTTAACTCCGGATTTAATAAGAAACCAGCTACTAACCTACCTTAACCACAACAGTGTTATTCTCGTACATACCGCTAATCATTTTAATATATTTGTCTGGTATACCATACAAGGATAAGACCTTTGTTAAAGCTTTTCTATCAACTAAATCTAATGCTTGCTTATAATCCATGAAACTGAGGACTAAAGTTGTTCGATCAGTCAGGCACTTCTGAATTATCAATCTTAGAGTAAAAATTTGGTCAGCACATCCTCTACCCTTCCTAAGACCAAATTAGTCTTCTCTTAAAACGTTGTCTACATTATCTACAATTCTAAAAATATCATCATACTTAGTAATTTGCTACCTACAAAAACCAGGTTAATGCCTCTGTAATTACCACACTCACTTTTATACACACTCTTTCTTATGCAGGGGTTTAATTAAGATTTTCCTAAAATTGCAAGGTACTTCTTCTTTTTCAAAACTGATTGATTAAACATTATAATATTCAGTTGTAACAATCTATTAATATAAGTTATTTGATTATTTACATAGTTTCTTGATTTAGAGGGAACGCTATATCGTTGCCTATAGTGAAGGGCCGTAAGGCTTCTATGTATTTTTTCCCCCTACAGGCACTTCACTTGAAAGAGGTGGTCATAAAAACGTCGAAGAAGAATCGTTTGTTTGATCATAGTTCTAGAGCCCTTTTTAAGATTCAAAAGTCATCAGAAAACAACCAGCCCCCTCCCATGCCCTTTTATTTCCAAAGGCGTCTGAAAAAAATTCGAGATAGGCATTTCTTTCAAAACAGTCCTAAGGTCTAATAACCATGCCTCGAGGGTAGACAATATCCTTCCATAAACCCCGGGACAAGGCCTGTAAGTTATGCAAGTTGCCTATTGTTAATATATATGGTTCTTTAATAGGAAAAGAGGGCATGTTTGATTCTGGGACTTCAAAAAGGGTTAGGGTATTAAAGTGAAACTTCAAGCAAATGTTTAGAGGGATGCCGAAGACATCAAACACAACATATGCTTGCTTGTTGTCAAAAGGAAATATCAGCAATATCTAACGGCTGAGGTTATTAAGTTGAAACTTTCAAGGTATGTGGGGGAATTTTGAAGAGGGTTTGAGGGCAACCAGTTCCTCCCTCTCCTTGATCTTTTTAGGTACCTTTCTCTACTCAATACTGATCGAAATTAAAAAAGTGTCGTTTTTTTTCAAACTAGTCAAAATGTCCAATAGCTATGCCTCCAGGGTTGCCATTCCCCCAACAGCTATAAGGCATGGATTGTAAGTTATGTAATTGGCCATGCAGGATTTATGATGAGGACAAGGGAAAATCTTAGATTCCGGGTGGATTCAAAAAGGCTAAAGGCCAGAATATCAATGGTGGTTTGGTGACAGGAAATATATTTCAGGAACTTTTTTCGTAGGAAAAAAGTCTATGTTTAAGTACTTTTAGGAAAAAACTCTCAAATAAAAAGAGCAATTAAATTGCATACAAAATGAAACAAAATACATTAAATTTTAAACGACATTGATTCCTGGCAAAGGGATTAATTTATTTAACCAATAATATATTTGATTATTATGCATTTAATCTTAAAAAAAAATCAAACTCGGACCAAAATTACGGAAAAATTTATTGCTTCCCTAGATTATAACAGATGTAGACTTGTCTTTATGCAATTTCATACACCTTAGAATGGTTTATAGAAGGAGTAAAGTTACTCAAAAATCATCCTGCCTGCATAGATACCACGTTTTGATTTTATAACGGCCATGTAAAATGTACCTCTTTCATAACAGGACAATTTTTCCCTCCTGAACTTAAATTCCTTATATATTCAGAAATTAAAAGAAAAATAGAATAACGAAAGAAAAACAAAATGTAAACTTACTGTCAAATTTACCCTCTTTCTTTTTATTGTCCTATTCAACTAAATAAAATGAACAGGTTCAAAAAAACTTTCCTCAAAAAAGATTCTTATCAAATAGTTTGTGAAAAAAAAACTGGAAGTAAAAAATCCCTTGGACCAATAATCACAAAATAGAGTTCTCGTGAATATTGCTAAACCGGCAGTATTGGTTTTTTATGCTCATTCTAAATATATAAAATTCTTTCAGTTTATTGTTACCCACCAAAAACTAAAAATATGAGAAAATTTGCCTGATTTTTGAAAAAAGGGGAAACACCCTCAAAAAAGCAAGTGATGTTATTGAAAATCCCTCTATTAGATACATCATATCAGAGAATTCCACAAAGATTTCAAGCTCCAATCTTCAAAAAGTGGAATTTCACATTTTTTTTTTCAGAAGAAACACCGTCGATGCATGTTTATTTGTTTTGTCTTTTCCCAGGGTTTATTGTACCAAACTGAAGGTCCAAAATAATTGGGAGGGAACTCATTCAAGCATAAATTTAAGGCTCTTTGTTAAGTGACCATAAGATTGGGCCAGGGGAAGGTCTTGATTTCATGTTATTTTAGGGCACCAAACTACGGCTTTACCCCCTGAAGAAGAGGACGAATTTGCAATCAATTTAAAATTATGAGAAGCTAATTGATTTAAAAGTATCAATTACTATATTTTAGACTTCCCAGTTGCAATGGTGGCACGTACACGGTGGCAGTACTGGAGCCAATCAAATTGATTTGCTTTATTTGTGATGAAATTAGGCTATGTTTGGTTATCTGTAATTGCATATCAGCTATAATGAGGGAGGGGATGAGTTTTTGTTTAGGTAAGGGTAAGGTAGATTCCTAAAAAAGTACATTTTAATGGACAAACTGCTTACTCTTCATGAGGCTACAGATAAATGTTGAAAGAGCTAGGGGGAGAGAAGGAATTAATTAAATTGTTCCTCTATACGGCTGAAATGTTAAATTCCAATAGCTACCAGCACAGAGGTAGAAAAGGCAAAACAGGTCATCATCAGCCCCACGAGGAAATTTCTTTGGGGTGGCAAATACTACTTGGAACTTAGTTTTCAGCAACTGTAAATGGTGTTATTTTCTTTTTCTATTTATATAAAGTAGTTCACTGTATCTGAATAAATCTATGCAATATATTTAGCGATAAGAAAATCCAATTGCAGAGGCTGTGATGGCTTCCGCTATATAGAAGATCAAAGGTCTAACAGAATTTCCATCCATTCAAACAATATTACTGTTTTTCATCCAACTGAAAACGCTTAGTAGTAATATTAACAAGGACTTTTTGCCAAAATTACTATTCATTGCTAATTTATTAAGTAGGCTATATTTAAAATTTATGCAAAAGTGAAATTGCAAATTTAAACGTAGGACAGTAGGCTACTAATCAACGTACAATTATTGATTTACACATTTTCAAAGCAATTAACCAGGGATTTAAGGGACTGAAAAAATAGTAATATTTTCTTTTTCAATTTTATGAAGTACTTCAAACGAGATCGAGGCCGAAGGCCTCGACCGTGTCCGTTGATTTTGAATTAAATTTATCAAGTATTTTGCAGTAGGTTGCATAGGTTGCATCAAAACATGGCCAATTGTAGGTGGAGAAAAGCCAAGACAGATATACAGAATCTCTTGAAACGGGCAGTGAATGGGAATAAAAATGGTTTCTCTTATTGGACACATAATTGTCAGGTTAGTTTTTGGAAAGGCATGCCTGCCTAGAGTCTCAGGTATGCTGACCAAGAAGTCAAAAATTGACATAAGACCATTAGATTGCCTGTAATGAGAGGCAAACAAAAGTAGGATATTTAAAGAAATGTATGCGTACTAATCAACGTACAATTATTGACTTACACATTTTAAAAGCCGGGATTTGAGATACCGGTGCTTCAAATTATATCTTGGTTAGGTTTAGGTATGACTTGGGAAACAATCAGAAATTAAACAAAAAAAGAGCTTTTCAACTGAAAGCAAGGAACAGATTTGAAACCTATTTGAAAAGATCATTCTTTATGTAAAGGGGGCTGTCTCCTCCTTAGCTTCTTACTCTTTTCTGTCAAGTTTGACTTTTTTTCCAAATTTTTGGAGAAAATTTGCAATTCAAAAGACAAGATTTTTCAAAGCACTAAAAACTTTTATTTAATGAGCAAGGTGTTGAAAAGGGGGAAGTCCCCCTTTTATACAGAGTAATTTATATTTTTTTTAAGTTTTAAACTTGCTCTTTACTTTAGTTGAAGAACCTTTTCTATTTGTTTAATTATATTTTATGAAACTGTAAAGTTTTATTAATACAATACTTTTGGTAACACAGAAAAACGATCAATATTTCAATGATTTCTGTTTGAATTTTGATGGGTAATCAAACAAATCGTGGTAGTGAACTGTAAGTAAGGAGAGAGGCTCAATAGTGACTGAAACTCTAAAAAACATAATTTCGTTACAAATAGATATATCAAAAGAATTGGCTTATTATGCTGATTCCAAATATATAAGTTTCATTTAGTCTTACCCATCAAAAGCTACGAGCCTGAGAAAATTTGTCTGATTTTCGAAAAAAAGGAAAAAACCCCTTCTAAGTCATTGAATTTTAATGAAAACTAGACCATCATATTCAGTGTATCAAAAACCCTACTGTAAAGGTTTCAAGCTCATATTTGAAAAAATGTGGAATTTTGTAATTCTTTTCAGAAGAAAAATCACGGATGTGTTTTTATTTTTTTACTGTTTTTTCCCCAGGGGTAATCGTATCGACCTAGTGGGCGTAGAACGTCGAGATAGGGCTCATTCTAACGGAAATGAAAAGTTCTAGCGCCTTAAAAAAACAGAGTTCCCACGCCACTTTTTTCCAAAAATCGTCCGATCAAAATTGTACCTGATGCATTTGGGGAAAACGGGGTGGAGGGGAGGCTTTTTGCCCTTCGATCTCTTTTGATTCTTAAAAACAGAGCTAGAACTTTCACTTTACAAACAAATGAGCCCTCCCCGAAGTTTATACGAGGATTCCTTCCACAAGAACCATATGTACCCATAGGCCATAAATAACAACCCCTGCCCAGGACCACTTGGTGGTTGCATCGTCACTGGATATTATGTTATTTGACCTTAGAACTATTTTTAACGAACTGGCTGTCAAAAATCTTTTATCTGATATATTTGAGGAAAAAGAGCGTTAGGGGGGGGGCGGGAGGCGAGCTGCCCTTCGATTACTTTTGATTCTTAAAAAGGCAACTAAAACTTTCAATTTCCAATTAAATGACCGCATTTTCCGAATTGATCATGCACTTAAAAGTATAGCCTAATTGGGATATAAATCCAACACTAATGATATAAATCCAAAAAGTTCTCTTTGGATTTCGCATGAATCGTAAACTTATGTAGAGAAATCCAAGGTTTATATGACTTGATTCATTCGTAAGACTGCATAGCATAGTTTTATGTATTGAATTTAAAAAAAAAATCCGACGGAAAAAAAATTAAACTTCAGACGGACATAAATTATCATGCATATAAATATTTAAATCCAATTGAATAAAATGACCAGGGTTGTCAGAGTAAAACTTTTCTGATATGTGCCGTATTTTCGTGTTGAGTGAGTGATAACGTTATTTGTAATTTAAGTCAAAATAATTGGGAGAAAAAGGGTTTTATTAAACAACAAAAGCACGAAGAACAATAGGAAAATCTTTTTGCAAGACAGTGGAAATACTTTGAAGGAATATTTAGGCCCTGTGTCCAAGGGCCGTCCTCAGCAAGACAAAAATTTATAAAAGAAAAAAACTCACAACAACATGCGACCAATAAAAAAACCAAATAGTTTTTTTTTTTAAACAGTCCTAGCATCCGTACTTCAGCGACTTCAACCAGGTTCAAGTTCAACCAGGATTGATAAAATAGAAGATAATAGAAGCTTCAGAAGCAGAAATCGATTGTGAAGTCTTAATGACATTGGTTAAACTCTTTAACGAGTTCTCAATCTATTTCCAATTCCGTAATTCTTTTTACCAGCAAATTAATGGTTTAGCGATGGCCGCACCCCTCTCTGGGTTACAGGCGAATATTTATGCAGAACATATTGAAAATTGGGCATTCGATTTGCATTTTTTTTAAACATATCTTTTGGAGACACTACATGGATGACTTAGTTTCACTCTGAAACTATCTGGAAAATCAACTTGAGGATTTTTTAGATCGCCTTAATACATACGATAGAAATTTACAGTTTACCTTAGAAATTGAAATCGCAAATGAAATCCCATTCCTAGATGTGTTAATTATTCGTAGCTTCGATAAACTCAATTTTACTATTTATAGAAAACCAACACAAAATAATAGATATATGCATTTTGAATCGAACCCCCCCCCCCCACAAGTTAAAAGAGCAGTCGTAGTATCCCTAGTCGATCGTGCCCTAAACATTTGCTCTGATTCCTATATCACAGCAGAACTAAATCATATCAAGGACATACTATTTGGAAATGGGTACCCTATTATATTTATTAAAAGTCTAATTAACTATAGACTGAAAAGACACTTCCGCAAATTTAATGATAGTTTACCATGTGAGATATCTGACAAGCCCTTAAACATAATTTACCTCCCCTACATCCCAAAAATCACTTCAAATCTTAAAAAAGTGGGCACAAAAAATAATCTTTATGTAGAATTTACAAACAATTTTAAAATCATAAATTTTCTAAATTCTGAAAAAGATAAAACCACAGTTACTCGCCAAAGAGAGGTCTATCAAATACCATGCGATTGTGCTAAATACTATGTAGGTAGACAGCCCCTATGAAAGGGGCTGTCCTCTCCTCAACGCCCCGCTCTTTACGCTGAAATTTTTTTATTGTAAATAAAATAGAGTTGTGAGAAAGTCAGACTTTAGCGTAAAGAGCGAGGCGTTGAGGAGGGAACAGCCCTTTTTACATACGGAATAATTGCTGTTCGTTTTAAGTTTTAACTTCGCTCCTTACTTTCAGTTAAAAAAAACTTTTTTTTTATTTAATTCTTCCAAAAGACCAAAGTGAAGTGAAATAAAACTAAGGGCAAAACGACTAGTTCAGGTTAAACAAATTCACGACGGGTACTCTTGCATCATGCGGGCGTTTCTAAAAAGTCTAGTTTGGTTAATGCAAATGAAATAAAACAAAATAGGATAAACATATAATAGTTTAGAAATAAATTTGGGCTATATATTTGCACATTAGAAGGGGGGGGAAAGCATAGCATATATTAAATACGTAACCCTACCTAACCTAGGTACCTCTCCCAGCCCCTACACCCCCAAAAAACCAAAGTTTAATTTTGTATACGCAATGAAAAGCACGCTATCATTGCCTAGTCCATATCGGTAAACATGTCAAAAACGGTTTTATCATTGCTTACTCTATAGTATTTAACCCAAGAGGCCCGCATAATACAAGAGTACCTAGCGACGTTTCTCGATTACTACGGTCTCTGCGTTGGCCCTGCAATGTGTTGCTATAGCAAGCTTACATCTCTGGGTTCCGTATTACCAAGCTAAGGTCAAACCCACTGCGGCATTTTTTCCGTTGGATTTTTTTTTTCAATTCAAAACATAAAACTATGCTATGCAGTCTTACGAATGAATCAAGTCATATAAACCTGGGATTTCTCTAAATAAGTTTACGATTGATGCGAAATCCAAAGAGAACTTTTGGGATTTATATCATTAGTATTGGATTTATACCCCAATTAGGCTATACTTTTAAGTGCATGATCAATTTCAAATTAAAGCCGTCCTGGCTAAGCGGACCTTCGCTGGATGGAGAATTCTTTGTTCAAGGGGTACGAGTTCGATCCCTGGCGTGGCCAGTTATTTGGTATGGGACGCGGGTCAGTGGTATGACTCTTAAATGACGTCATGATTTACTACACGGATAGAACGTTTTGACCGATTTCTAAAACCATGGTTGCAGGAATAGCTACAACCTAGTAAAGAGCAAACCACCTGAGAGAGATGCGAACCACAGGCAACATTTAAGAGAGATGTTTGGCTCATTCGAAAACAAATTATCATTTCTAGACGCTTTTTATACATTCGACATGAAATCGAAATACAGTATTCGTTTTGTTGTAGAAAATAAGCTGGACATATCACTGACTTCAAAATTTGATAAACTTTGAGCTAATAGGCAAGCAAAGCCATTTCATCAAGGGGTAATAGTATAGAATTTTTATTTGTTTTCATTTAATAAATTAAGTTTGAATTAACAAATGTTTGAGTAGGAAGAATCTTTGTATTTATGTTATTTAAAAAATAGAAGGGAGGCACCACACGGACAAATATTTTTAAGGTAATGACTGATAAAATAAAGGTTGTCTACCCTATGGCAATTTATGATGGCTTTATCAAGTCGAATGTAGAAAAAGCGTCTAGATATGAAAATTTGTTTTCGAATGAGCCAAACATCTCTCTTAGACGTTGCCTGTGGTTTGCATCTCTCTCAGGTGGTTTGCTCTTTACTAGGTTGTAACTATTCCTGCAACCATGGTTTTAGAAATCGGTCCAAACGTTCTATCCGTGTAGTAAATCATGACGTCATTTACCACGGTAGCTGAAGTTTCAGTTGTAGTTACAAGGCAAGAACAACCCCAATGTGTCAGAGACACGGTGGTTTGCCATTTTCTATCTGTACAGCAATATTTAATTTTTAAAATAGTTGAATTCGTGTATCCAATTGTAAGGTGTTCCCATGACCTGGGATTTGATGATTCTGCTTGCTTAAAAAAAGGCCATAAAATGTATTATCGCTCCAAAGAAGAGAAGATAAAAAAATTGATGGAGAAGTTCTAGAGGGAGGAAAAGAACGATGAGCTGTTGCATTTCACCAATCGGGTATCAAAAGGACATATCTCCATAATTGTAAATTTTCAGAAAAGCAGAAAAATGCCTCACCTCTTTTTTTTCCCTTCGATAACCATGAATTCAGAAACGGATCGATATGTGAGATCAATACGTATCAAAGTGTTTTTGTTTTACGGTTATCAGAGGGGAAATAAAACAGTTGCGAGGCCTTCTTTCTGCTCTTCTGAAAATTTACAATTATGGAGATACGTATTTATGATACCTGAATGACAATTGCGTTATAGGTGTAGTTTACATCAACTAAGTTTTGTAGGAAGACAAGGGCAGTGATCGGCATTGTAACGTGTTTTCGGGGAAATAGTTTTCTGCATCCTTTTTTCTGTTATTTTTCGCATTTTCCTACTGTTCCTCCAACTTTCTATTAATGTCCCTTCCTCAATTTGATTATTTTAGCACTTTATCTTCCTTATAAATATTCTGGGACATGACGTATAGTATATACAGAAAAGTGATCTGAATATGCTACTTTTGGAAATACAGTTAGATTGGTAAATGAACTTGTTAATATTAACTGTTGGAGATATATTTGAAATTGTAAGTAAGTAAAGTAAGTATGACAGCACTAGACCCTTAAGGTCCAAACCGATGGTGCTGATCTCCGTTTCGTGGCCCTTCAGCCAGGATGCAATGGGGGGTTGGGGTCCAGCCATCCTGTGCTTTCGCAGACCCTTCCTGCTTACCTTCCCCAGACTTCTCCAGGTACCAATTTAGAGCTGGGTCAACTCTGGCTAAGTTTTCAGAGTCATACCACTGACCCGCGTCCCAAACCAAATAACTGGCCACGCCAGGAATCGAACCCGTGCCCCTTGAACAAAGAATTCTCCATCCAGCGAAGGTCCGCTTAGCCAGGACGGGTTTAATTTGAAATTTATCATGCACTTAAAAGCATAGCCTAATTGGGATATAAATCCAACACTAATGATATAAATCCCAAAAGTTCTCTTTGGATTTCGCATGAATCGTAAACTTATTTAGAAAAATCCCAGGTTTATATGACTTGATTCATTCGTAAGACTGCATAGCATAGTTTTATGTTTTGAATTGAAAAAAAAAAATCCGACGGAAGAAAAAATTAAACTTCAGACGGACATAAATTATCATGCATATAAATAGTTAAATCCAATTGAATAAAATGCCCAGGGTTGTCAGAGTAAAACTTTTCTGATATGTGACGTATTTTCGTGTTGAGTGAGTGATAACGTTATTTGTAATTTAAGTCAAAATAATTGGGAGAAAAAGGGTTTTATTAAACAACAAAAGCACGAAGAATAATAGGAAAATCTTTTTGCAAGACAGTGGAAATACTTTGAATTAATATTTAGGCCCTGTGTCCAAGGGCCGTCCTCAGCAAGACAAAAATTTATAAAAGAAAAAAACTCACAACAACATGCGACCAATAAAAAACCCAAATAATTTGTTTTTAAAAACAGTCCTAGCATCCGTACTTCAGCGACTTCAACCAGGTTCAAGTTCAACCAGGATTGATAAATCCCAGGTCATGGGAACACCTTACAATTGGATACACGAATTCAACTTTTTTAAAAACTAAATATTGCTGTACAGATAGAAAATGGCAAACCAGCGTGTCTCTGACACATTGGGGTTGTTCTTGCCTTCTACCTACAACTGAAGCTTCAGCTACCGTGGTAAATGACGTCATGATCTACTACATGGATAGAACGTTTGGACCAATTTCTAAAACCATGGTTGCAGGAATAGCTACAACCTAGTAAAGAGCAAACAACCTGAGAGAGATGCGATCCACAGGCAATATCTAAGAGAGATGTTTGGCTCATTCGAAAACAAATTATCATATCTAGACGCTTTTTATAAATTCGACTTGATAACGCCATCATAAATTGCCATAGGGTAGACAACCTTTATTTTATCAGCCATTACCTTAAAAATATTTGTCCGTGTGGTGCCTCCCTTCTATTTTTTAAATAACATAAATACAAAGATTCTTCCTACTCAAACATTTGTTAATTCAAGCTTAATTTATTAAATGAAAACAAAAACAAATTCTATACTATTACCCCTTGATGAAATGGCTTTGCTTGCCTATTAGCTCAAAGTTTATCAAATTTTGAAGTCAGTGATATGTCCAGCTTATTTTCTACAACAAAACGAATAATGTATTTCGATTTCATGTCAGCTAATAGAGAAAATCCTGTTTCGCAAAAGTAAGACGTTGTGAACGGAAGCAACTCTTTTAAAGATTTATTTGACAAATTTCCTAAAAATCTTTCATGGCAACAAATTTTTTTCAGTGGAATCAGACCATATTGTCATTTGCGGCTTGATTCTATATCTCTTATTCGCTTCAAGCAACTTTGTGAAAATTTTCAACAATGCCTCCGTCAGAAAAATTTGATCTGAGCCTAGTAATGTTGCTAAAAGGAATGGGGTTTGATGGTGTAGACCCGGCCATGTCCACAGGTATTTATTTCAGGAGATAGGAGGGTCAAATGCCAGTCAACACAAATGTAAGCGAATCATATGAACAACTTCAGAGGCTGTGGATCAAGTACAAATCGATACTTGGGAGGAGGTGGGAAGGGGTATGATGGTCATCTATGTTTCCCTACATGCTTGTCTCATTCCTCTGTAATGCAAGTCAATTCTAAAGAACAAAATCTCGAAAAACAACTGTTCGTCAGAACAGTTGTCAGAAATTTATTCGTCAGAAATTTAGTTTGTCAGTTCGTCAGAAATTTATAATACTTGTCATTGTTATTAGGTAGTATCATTTTTAGCAGCCTTACAAAATTATTGCCACGTGTGAGAAATTAACTTTTGTCACTTGACCGATAGAATTTTATTGCTTTTCAATAATTGCATAAAAATTCAGTTGTTCCTTCGCTAAGAAACCAATTACAATTCACGCATGATAGCATGAACAGATTATGATTCACGTATGATAGCATCTGTGATAAGTAGGCTAGTGTCAAACCTTAGATTAGTCGGTGTTTAATGCTAATTAGTGGAGAAATATTGGGTATAAAAATGAAAGATTTTCCATTTTTAGTGATGTTACTCGGCTTTGTATATTTTGCTGTTAATGGAGAAGATAATCAAGTACATCTTCCATCCCTATCACCAGAAAATAAATTAGAATCTGACCTGGAAATTAACACCACAATCTTACCTTCGTCATCTTTACTTGGGCTTGACGAGCCTAACCAACTCGTTGCTGACGACGTTGATGGTGACGTAAACAAGATTCTTAGTGATGGTCTTTTAGAAATTCAAGATCCCAATTATAATACTCCCTACGATTATGAGCGCATCGCAGTCCAGCAAGATTATGGAGACCATGATGAAGGAGGAGAAACCCTTGTTCCCTTCTATCATCCCGCGATGGACATTCCGGTAAAAGAAGGAGATGGTCATTGCATTTGGTATGGCGTTCACGGTGACAGGTACAATGTGAAGTATGACGGATATGGAATTCCGTTAAAAAAAGAAGAAGCTGTTAAAAAGTTGTCTCAAGTTTGTCCAGAGCTTTATTCAGACTTAATTGAAAAGGCTAAAGGCTCAGGCAAAAGAAATATCCGTACCTGCTGTTCAGCCCATCAAATCGACTTGATGGCTTCTAACATAGAAATGGCAGAAGCGTTGGTTGGTCGTTGCCCCAGCTGCTTCAGAAATATGAAACTCAATTGGTGCTACATGACCTGTGACCCGGAACATAGTAAATATCTAATTCAAGGAGAATTGGTGTCTCCAGCAAAAGAAACAAATTATAAAACTCTTGTTAAAAGTATTGACTACTATGCTTCTGATGAGTATGTAGCAGGTATGTACGAGTCGTGTAAAGATGTAATAAACCCAAGCACCAATAGTAAAGCAGTTTATATGATGTGCACCCCTTGGGCTAGTCTCTGCAACCCTTACCGGCTTATGAATGCTTTTGGAATGTCAGTGGATAACCCAGCTACTCCGGGATTCGCACCTTTTGATATTCGGTATCATTTCATTAAAGAAGCTGCTGATGTACCAAAGAATATTACAGTATTTAATCCTAAATTAATACCTTGTAGTCAAGCAATTAGTGAAAGCAGTTCATCTTGTTCTTGTGTCGACTGCGAACTGTCATGTCCCATTCCCCCACTGCTACCTTCCATTTCCATTCCTTCAACCCTTGCAGGCTATAACATTTTCAATTTTCTAATTGTCATGATTTCAATTTGTTTCTGTATTGCCTTTATTGTTGTTAGTTATTATCTACTTTATACAAGAAACAGGGATGTAACCAGACAAAGTGGAGCTCCACAGCGTGATAGTGTTGCTCGACGTCTTGCTGGAGTGGGAAACTCACAGTCTGGGCTAACAGATGATGAATCAAAGTCCTTGAATGGTCAATCTGCTGTAATAGACCCCTACAAAACGGTTAATCCTGTACTTGCTACTCAGTTGAATTTCAAAAATGACAATAGAATGCACAGTGGAGGTAAACTTGGATCTGTTTTCGAAAGACGCCTTCAATCTGCTTTTGGCAACTGGGGACAAGTTTGTGCCCGACATGCTTTGCTTGTTCTCTTTACCGGGGTAATATTTTCACTGGCTTTATCTTGTGGTGTGGCGAATCTGAAGGTTATCGTCGATCCAGTAGAGTTGTGGGCATCACCACAAAGCAGGTCTCGTCTTGAAAAAGATTATTTTGACAAGAATTTTTCACCTTTCTTTAGAATTGAACAGCTTATTTTCTCTACAGATGATTTAAAACCGTTCAATCGAACCACAGTCGATGGAGAAGTCAAATGGTATGGACCCATTTTCAGAAAAGAATTTCTTATTGAGGTTCTTCGTTTACAAAAGCAAATTGAAAAGTTAATTGGCAACAATGGAACAAGAATTGAGGATATTTGCTTTAAACCAATGGCACCGGATTTTGATATATGTGCAGTACAGAGCGCTTTGGGATGGTTTCAAGGGAATGAGAAAATCTTGGATATTAAGAATAACCTCACTACTGGCTATGTTTATGATTATTTGGATCATATAGAATATTGTGCTTCAAATCCAACATCCCCCTCTGATGGCAACTATGAGTCGGTTGGTTGCATGGCCGAATATGGTGGCCCAGTTTTTCCATACGTTGCGTTAGGTGGGTTTCTAGAGAAAAATCAAATTACATCGGATGGCGCAAACTTTTTGAACGCTACAGCTTTAGTTCTTACAGTCCCAGTTAATAACTACCAAAATGATGAACATCTTAGCAATTCAAAAGACTGGGAAGGTAAATATCTTGAGCTAATGGAGAACTGGACAGCACATCACAAGCCAGAATATATGCAAGTTGCTTATGCTGCTGAGAGGTCAATTGAAGACGAACTGGATAGACAAAGCCAGTCGGATATTATTACAATCGTTGTCAGCTATTTTATTATGTTTGCTTATATTACGTTTGCGCTTAGCCAATTCAGATCTGTTGGCAAAGTAATGGTCAACTGCAAACTCACTCTTGGCTTTGGAGGAGTATTCATTGTTGTTTTATCTGTAGTCAGTTCCATTGGTTTTTATGGATTCATTGGAGTGTCATCTACTTTGATCATAATGGAAGTTATACCTTTCCTTGTATTAGCTGTTGGAGTGGACAATATCTTTATTTTAGTTCAAACACATCAACGTGAGCCACAACGATCAACAGAAACTCATGAGCAGCACATTGGCAGAATTGTAGGGGAGGTGGGTCCAACAATGCTTCTGTCATCTGTATCCCAGACATGTTGCTTCTTTGTAGGAGCGTTGTCAGGCATGCCAGCAGTCAGAGCCTTTGCTTTATATGCTGCTATTGCTATATTTTTAAACTTTTGCCTACAAATTACTTGCTTTGTCGCAATTTTCTCTCTTGATATGAAAAGGGAACAGGGTAACCGTTGGGACATTCTATGCTGTGTTCGTGGACCTAAGAAAGACTGTCAAAAATATGAAGGAACCCTACATAAAGTATTTGACCTAATTTACGTTCCTTTAATCTTGCACAAATGGATCCGACCTCTAGTCATTGTTGGTTTTGTTGCTTGGCTTACTACAAGTATTTGTGTTATCTCTCAAATTGATGTGGGTTTGGATCAAGAAACATCTATGCCCCTAGATTCTTATATGCAGGATTATTTTAAGGCCCTTTCGACACACTTAGCCGTGGGAGCACCAGTTTACTTCGTTGTCAAAGATAGTGGCTTGAACATCACTGGCGTTGATGTTCAAAGGAAGATATGTGGATCTGCTGGCTGTGACATTGATTCCGTCGTTACTCAATTATATCTCTCTGCCAAAATCGCAAACAGGACATATATTGCTACCCCATCAGGATCATGGCTGGATGATTTTTATGATTGGCTAAGTTTTTCTGATGAATACACCGGCTGTTGTTTTGTCGACAATGAAGGCAATTTCTGTCCCTCGTCAGGGGATCAGTATTCGTGCTCCAAATGTGAACCCACATTCATTAATATCGATAACAAGAAATTGCCGACTCAAGAAACATTTAATAAATATTTTGAGTTTTACTTGAATGATAATCCAGGTATGACTTGTCCAAAAGGTGGCCATCCATCCTATGGTACAGCTGTCAAAAGAAAAGTGCATGCAAATCAGACTGTTATTATTAGCAGTTACTTCCAAACGTACCACTCAGTCATGAAAACATCTTCTGACTATTATAATGGACTGGCTGCAGCCCGAATGATCGCTAAAAACATTACCACTATGCTCAATGATGGCGACCTGAATGGACCACATGAAGTTTTTCCATACAGTGTTTTCTATGTATTCTATGAGCAGTATTTAACAATATGGGAGGACGTCATAAAGAGTCTTCTTCTATCCGGCTTAGCTGTTTTCATCGCCGTTCTGCTCCTACTTGGTTTCGACTTGTACTCATCGATGGTTACAATGCTAGTCATCTCAATGATAATTGTCAATCTCCTGGGAGCAATGTACTGGTGGGATATCAGTCTGAATGCTGTATCATTAGTCAATCTCGTCATGGCTGTTGGTATATCCGTCGAGTTTTGTGCTCATATTGTCCGAGCATTTGCCGTTTCCACCGAAGATACTCAGATGACTCGTGCCAAGGAATCACTCGTGAAAATGGGAAGCTCAGTACTGTGTGGAGTATTGTCCGACTTGTCTATTGTGGTTTTGGCATTTGCAAAATCTCAAATATTCCAAATATTCTATTTTAGAATGTTTTTGCTGATCGTACTTATTGGTGCTGCCCATGGATTAATTTTCCTTCCTGTTTTTCTTTCGTACCTTGGTCCAAAAAAAGTAACAACCAACAAGGATAGCTATATCATTCCAACATCATCATCACTTGGGATGAGTAGAATTTCCACAGCCATAAGTTTAAGTAGAAGTAGCATTGTTTAGCTTAACTTAAAAAGTGATAGCAATCGAATCCCTTTGCCTGTGAAGAGACCGTACTAAGTCTGCCCGTACCAATTATATGTCCAATTGTGATATTCATGTTCTTTTATTGTTTTTTTTTTCTTACAAAGCTTAAAAACCAGGCTAATACCCTTAATACACACTGGGGTAGAATATACGATACTATTATACCCAGTAACCAGGGTAGGAAGGGAACCTAAAATTTCTAAAATAATGATTTTTTCTATGGCTGTATGCTCATAGGCGTTTTGATATTGCTTGAAGCTTGAATGCGGACTGGGACTCATTTCCTAATTGTGTCAAACTTTTTCTTTTAACTACTTTATTTATCTTGCCAATATGGGAATAAGTTACTGTATAGCGAAGAGTTTCATAAGCAAGTAAAGGTCTTGGAGGTGGCTTCAGCTTTCAGTTATAAAATGACTAATCGCATTGATTGAGATATCAAGATATTTCTAGAGGAGGTGGGGGGATTAGGGGTCTTAAAACCAACTCTATTTCCCTATATGCTTGTTCAATTCTCCTATAATGTAGTAATATACTAAGAAGATTTTGAAAAACAATGGATTTATGGTATGTAGGAAGAAAATGAAGAACAATCAAAAGATATTTCGTCGGATTTCTGCAAGGGGTCCTCAGCGCTGGGAAAGAAGTAATAAGAACTTTAAAAACAGTATGCATACTAGACCATAAAAACATAAGAGGGCATAAAACCTAAGATTAAATTTATGTTATTCCCCGAGGAGCTAACAACTTACAGGGTGTGTATACTGGAGTAGAGAGGGCATAATGACTCCCGTACGTACATAATTTATGCATGTTTTTATGGTTTCTGTCACTGAGAATGAAAAAACAGGATTTTCTCACTTTGATGTATTTTCATGGTCGATTTATTTGTTGTTTCCATGTGTATTGTCTCCGGGGCGAAGTTTGCACATGCGCACGATTCAGGGTCAGTCTAGAGTCAGCAGTCAGAGTGAAAGGATTAAAAAATTAATAAACTTTAGAAAGAGAGAATTAGTTCGAATCTAGTGATTATGGAATACATATTGATCTTTGAGGACGCTTGTCTCGATTTATCTGTCCAACACAGTATATTCACACGTCAGGAGGCAGTTGACGAAATAAAAATGAGAAATTCTCCCCCATTTAAATAGTTTATAACACTTTTGAGAGTTGACTCAAGTTCATCTACTCATTGTATCGATATATTAATTGAAAAAAATAAGAATCATATCGTGGATATATTTTTGAAAACATTGCCAATGGATTCAGTGTAGATGACTCCACTATTCGAAAGAGGTAACGTCACAGAGTTACTTCTCTCCCCATTCTCCTCACTGAATTTATCGAGCGAGGACGATCAGTTTCGTTTTAGCTGTGAGAGAGTTGACATCGGAAACCAAAAAATGTTCTATACATGTCCATTGTGCATGTACACTCTTGGCAGTTGGACTCAATGTGAGAATTGTACAATTATTGATGACTATAGTGAAAAGTGTAAATTATGTAATCCTTGTAAATTACATAGAGGCTATGCAGTACAAATTAAAGGATGTAATTCATGTCTTGAGGAGATTTGTGACTCTCATTCTAGAGGACATCTGTGTTCCAATTGTCACTATGATAAATGTGATCAGTGGGAGAATACTTACCCCGCTATGATTGGAAAGAATCCCAAACGTGATTTTAGTTTATTTCTACGAGATTGGTATCGTCTTGGATTTAAATTATTCTGGGAGGAGGGGTCAGGTCTACGGTTCAACTGTTGGACTAACAAGATAATTTTGTTTCTACGTCATCGTTGTGACGACAATGACTATTATGACTATAAACCAATTGATTTTTATTTGACAGTTACTAAATGTGATTCACAATTTGAAAACACTGCATGTGATGTTGCTTCAAATAGACAGATTGAAACTCGTGAATATCATAATATGAATGCAAATAGTATCATTGACAATACAAAGAGATATGACAAGAGTGAAGTTACATTGTACTGTAGAAAATGTGACCCTGACTTTGCAGTCAATCAAGAACAATATACAGTGAATCCAAATGATTTACCAGCATTAGTGGTTCACGACAGTTGCCTATACATCGAAGAAGAAGATATCTAAAGTGAAGATTTAAAGAAATTGTTGTATATATATGTATTTTATCAATAAGCAATTTCATAAACATTTTTTATTCGCTTTACTCGTAGGGCCTTGAAATAAATTATGTCTATGTCTGACAAGATGTTTTCCACTAGATAGTCCTTCATACGTAGATTGTCACCATCAACGTTGAGAAATTGCTCGCAAGTAGAGCCATTACATCGGAATACAAAATATAGTAGTGCATGGAAGCCACAACTTTTGGTCGTTAGATCCTGCACCCTCTTCCGATTTTAAATAATAGTTTCCCCACTGCTCTTAATATAGATGCTTATGTGAGGTGTGTAAAATGTATAGGATAGACCAAGAGGATCAAAAAATTCAATCGTCTTCATTGTTTGAAAGATGCAAAGCCAATGACCCGTCAGCACAGTCGACGGACTGCTATTAACAATAATCAAGGTATTGTTGACACTTTGAATTTTTCCAAGAAAGTCCCAGGGTAGACAATAGGATTTGTACTGTGACATGTAGGGGTCCATATTAAATACATTGATTATTTGACTGGTGTTCATGGCGCCAAGTCTAGTAGAACACTGCCTTCGGGAGTGATTTCCCAATAGGTTTCATATTGATTTAGTGAGATTAGTGCAATACTCTCAGCCAAAGGATCGGCAAATGTGCACTCTAAACGCATACTCTCCCGTAAGTACTATACTCATATACTGCATGCCAGAGAAATCTAAAACAATGATACCAAGCCTTTTAGCGAACAGTTGTTTGGTTATACTATTTTCAAATAGTTGAAAGTCATGATCTAGGGTTTTCTTGGTCATCTCTTGCAATTTTCTATAGGATTTATCAAAAGATAGATTGTAGAGTGGGATACCGCTTAAATTGCACACAAGAGATGAAAGTTCAAACATCTTGAATTTATATGGGTATTGAGTCCACGATCATATTGCAAAGGCGCTTTTAACAAATTCTAAAGCAAGTTTTGACGGAATTTCGCCATTGATAAAGGATTAGTCAGTGAAGGTGCATGATCCCATGGCAATATGACGTTGATTGGTGATTGTATGAGGAAAAAGTAGTTTAATATTATTTCCATTGGCTCTCAGTTTTTCCACTGCCAAAGCAACAGAACTCCTGACCTGTTGTTTCCGTACAAGAAGTATTGCCGAGGTGAGGGAGAGACTTACATCAGGATTGGCAGCAAGTTCTTTTCTCAATATGAAATTGGAGGGTGCAAGCGTTAGTTTTATATCCACTTTAACATTGGGAGTCAGACATTTTGATATATTAAATATTTCAAGATATATTTTTCTAACTAGTTGTAATTCACCATTTGCAGCATTTTTAAGATCATCTGTACTGTCAGTATTAGTAATATATTCATATCCATTGGAGGTGCCTCTCAATTCCTTGTATGACTTGGGTGTCATAAACATGAATTGCATATAGCTTGTATAATTTGAGAGATTGTTTCTTGTGCTCACCAGCGTGCCATTGATGTAGAGACTAGTTAGACGAAATAAATTATATAATATACAATTTTCATAGGATATTCCATTGGCCCGAATTGGCATTGTATTATCGGATTTACGGACTTTTATTTGCAAATATAAAAATGTAGAAGAAATGTCCATAAAGTAGTCTTCACTAGAATAAATTTGAAAGTGAATATTATCAGAAAGTGGGTTTTGTGGATAAAATTGTTCATAGTATCCATGCTTGAAATTCACATCAACATTTTCAGCATTGAATAGATTCAATGAGGCGGTGATTGAAGGTTGAGAATCCTTATGCGGCAGGTAGGACATCTTAAGAAAAGAAATCCAGTTTTTATCTAACAATTCTATTCCTGGGACTTCTACTTTTCTCTACAGTACGTGTCGGATTTTTCCTTCTTTTCCCTGACAAAAGGGGTGATGTCATTTGCTTCCGACCTGAGTGGAGACTGATAAGTGATGCATTGTTTCTCGACCTTTTTAAGCCTTTACCATTTTGTTTTAATCTCTCACCAAGGGTTCGCACACTGGACCTAAGATTGTATGAAACACTTTTTTTTAAATCCTTGGCGGAGCCCCAATCGTATATCGAAGAGGATGCAAAATCTGTCACAGCAAGTACAAAATATTTTATAGGCCGAGGTAGCGAAGAGCGAAACAAGTTATCACACCAGCTGCCAAGACCGTAGCCAGACATTGTAGTACGCCCCTTGTAATAGTCCATTCCATTGCCCTGTTGTCTTGGGCCAAGAGTATTAACATAGCAGTCAATATCAGGACAAGTGAATCCCATCTTTTCTATTAGACATCTTGTTTTTGAACAATGGGACGAAAATTGCATGTAATCACAGCCCAACCTTTAGAAATTACTATGGGATCAGCTAATTCAGTTCTTAGTGTTAACTGACAGAGTTCCAAATAAGAAGTGTTAACGGGAATCTATTTAAGATGCTTTATACTGTCGTGATCAATATGTTTTCCTTGGGTTTTTCGCTCAAGAACATGTTGGTAGGAACAATGTGAATTCCCGAACCGATAAGTTTAACTAACTCAAGCGTAGATAAATTTACAATTGGCTGTGGAGAAGGCAGGCGGGTAGTCAGCAAAAATGAAATCAGTGATTCCAGCGCTTTTACCGTTGATTATATTAAGCTTAAGGCCAAAAACATCCTTTATATTATCATTGAGAATAACCTTTTCGCTGGTAATAGGTGAAATAATGCAGATCTTACCCTCCTCCTTTGAATAGTTGAAATGAAAAGCTCCTTTTTTACGAGTGGAAATTCTTTTATTAATAGAACGACAAAAATCATTCATACAGGTGAGTTCCTCGTAGGGTAATTCAATGTATGGATAATCCATCCAATTGATTTTTTTTGAATTTCTTCTTGATGACCTGAGGATGGTATTGGCAGCCAATCATAGGGTCTAATTTTTATATCATATATATGATCCTTTCTCAGGATGTCGTAGGTATTTTGGAGAATACAGTCGGCAAGGGCCACTTCATACTTTCCCTCGTCGAATTTGATGGTGGGGGAGAGTTTCGTCCAAAAATCACTGGTTCTATTCAAGTCACTGTAGAGAGGATCAGAAACATTGGACATGAAAGTCACATAGAAATCATTGGGCATTGTTAATATCTTCAGCACTGACCCAAAAATCTAAATCTGAGTTGTATCCTAGCCAGCGAACAAGCAACTGTCTCTTGCCCCTAGAAGTACGACTCTTTGATATCTTTTCAATTTGATACATTTCACTAGTGTTTCTAACTTTTTGCAGTTCATATTCATAAAAACCACCGAGTATCTCATCATCTTTGGTGTCTCGCAGTCAATATGTTGTGGGCTCGGTTTCCAAGATTTTGGACACTTTAAAATGTTCAGTGCTCCATAAATAATTCCCTTTTTCAAAAATATTGATGGTTCTATTAATTCCAACAGTATCATCGACATTGAATTTCTTCTTCACATTTTTTTTTCTTTTTCACCATTGGAATATAGCTTTAGAAAAGCATCAAATTCATTTTCACTGTAGTGAGCATCCCGAGGGCTTGAGTTGGACAGAGATCTATGAGATCAATGGTTGTATATCCGCATGATTTTATATAAATCATGAATAAAAGCAGTTGTGTTTTTCAGTGTACAATATCTTGAAATTAATAGACGAATCGTTCTTATTAATCGTTCAACCAATGCAGCCTTTATCAGGCTGTGACTACGATAAAGTGTTGTAATAAATTTCAAAAGAACCCTTTGCACATGGAGATTAACAAATTCACTGCCGCGATCCGATTAAATTTTTCTATATGAATCCTGTTCAAGAATACTTTCAATGGCCCGAGCAACTTCATCACCTCTCTTTAATCGTAATGGAATGGCATAGGCATATCGACTAAAGACACTGATTGCCACCAGAATTTATTTGTAGGGAGCATTGTGACGCTGTTGAATTGCGTCTAAAGTTAAGAGATCCATTTACATTATATGCAAAGGGAAAAGGGCTTTAGTTTGTCGAAATTGTTTACGGTAAATAATGTGATTCCGATGCAGTGTGTAACTCGGTTCATTCTCTAGATACTCTTTTGCTTTTTTCAACATGCTGTCAGAAACAACTTTAGAAAGTGTTTTGGGAGAACTTAAACTTCCCGCTTCACCAATATTTTCATAGACACCTTTCAGAACTTCATCCATTTTGAACGTAAACACGTAGTGTAATGTCCACTCCCCTTTTGCACACTGGAGGGTGAATCAATCCGTCGTCACTTTAGACTAATAGCTACAGGCGTTATAAAATCATTGCTGCTGCTGCTGCTGCTGCTGCTGCTAGTATTTTCAAATATTGAATCTTCTTCTTTTTTAAATTCTGTTGGTGTTGGTGTTGTTGGAGGACTATATTCTCTTAGTTTCTTTAGAATTTGCTTATTGCCAATAAGACTTTTGGGGAAGTTTTATACATTTAGAAAGGTGTATGGATGAGCATCAAATGATAAAAGTCCTTTACGATTCGTTACCATATCACAAATTAAATCAACTAGATTATAACTTTTTCTCTGAATTATAATACGTTTCCAAGTGGTATCAACTTGAACTTGATGATCACCAGTTTCCAATATAAGATAAGAAAATACGCTTTTGCTTTGCTCTCGATAGGTGAGTGATAATAGGTTAGCAATTTTCAATAAAATAGAATTCAAATCTTTATCCTTCGATTCCACTACTGCTGCAGAATCTTGAGGAAATGATTTCTGTTTGGAGGGATTGGTAACGGCGGTGGGTCTCTCACGATAGGGCTTATGCTTGTCCACACGTCGCAATGCATCTTGAAGTAAAAGCAGTTTTTTTTCATCGGCAATATTCCCATCATTAATGAATTTTCTTAGATTGTCTTGAAAATGTTCGACGGGCGAGAGGACAATTTCAAATGGTGTCAATTTATATGGTTCTGCCATTCTCTCTCTAGAAAAAACTGCTTACAAGTCCTGCAATCATTGGCAATAAAATTTTGAAAAAGCTACCACCCGCTTGAAGGAGTCGTGTTCTTTTTAAAATTTGTCCCTTGTTTTTACAAGCCTAGGCACGTACAGTGGAACGATGTTGGTTCGTATGTTGTCTAACACCTTCTTGCAGTTGAACATTGCCCCCAGTTAAATTAAAACAAAGTTCAGATATGAGATTAATGAAATCATTGTCAACCCCATGTTTGAGTATGGTCTTCCTAAGCAAGGGTTTAGAAGTGCTTCAGACGGAAAAAAAATACAGTTGTTTGTGTAGTTTCTTCAGAGTCATAATTTCAACTAATAGCCTTTCTTACTGTTCACCGGAAGGTAAGCTGTAATTTCTTTGTTGAAAATGTCATTGACTACACGTAGATCCTCGGGTGTGCTCTGATTAAGATCCAGCAATATGTAACCATAGGGCTTGTTAGTCTCCTGAGTGTACGCTGACAGCAAAAATTTTGAGGTGCCAGGGTATATCTGTTTATTGAGAGTCATGAGCGACCTAGAATCATAAACGACTCAATAGGCAATATAAATGGTGGATTTCAGAGCAAGAATCCACAAATATTTGCTATGATGAAACACATTGTGTAGGATTAGGATTATGGAAATGTGCTCATTATGGATGTGAACGGTGAACAACTGTAATACTTTTTGTGAGAACTGTTCAATGGATTCAGCCAAATCATCAATAATCAGCCACGAGTTCGATTCAATACTATTGAAAACATCAAGTCCTCGTATGAATTGTATTGGTATGGTTGTGGCAATTGCTTTTATTTTATCGTAGGACTCCTGCCAAATACTATTGCAATAGTAAATTTTCTTCGGCTTTTCCAAAAACATTTTATCGCAATTTTTAATTATTTTAGTTAAGAGTGTTGTTTTCCCCGACATTGAAGGACCACACAGAAACGATCTGAAGGGTGTTTTAAATTGATACATGCTGCTGCTGCTGCTGTTGACAACAGTTGGACTACAACTAACTGTAAATCATATGTGTCCAATGAATAAGTAGTAGTAATAATTTTGCCATAGATCTATCTACGTTAACAAGAACAACAACAACAAAAAAAATATTTCATGGTCATTTATTTGCAACATGAAAACTCTATTTGTTCAACATGAACAACAACAACAACGATGAGAATAACACTATGTACAAAAAGAACAACAATATTTCATGGTCATTTATTTGCAACATGAAAACTCTATTTGTTCAACATGAACAACAACAACAACATAAGAAAACAATAGCATGACAAAAGTTCATTATCATTTATTTCGGCTATTTGAATACTATATTTATTCGACTTGAACAACGATAAAAAAAACACTTGTACAGAATGAACCTGACAAAATTTTATTATCATTTATTTCGGCATCAAGATAACTATTCATGTCAAAAATGAACAATGATAAAAATGGTACTATGCTCAACATTTATTATAAAAACACTTTTGTCCATCAACAGTAACACTATCTGTATAACACATATTGTCTTAAAAACACTTTTTGTCCAGCGCCAAGAACACTTTATGTACATTAGCACACTTTTCTGTACAACAACAACAACAACAACAACACTTGAAAAAAAACACACTTGGAACATGAACTAGCACAGTTGAAAATTATGAATTTAAAAGGGGTCCCCCCACCCCTCCGGGGGCCGGAAGGCAGGCCGCAGAGCGGACCCCCCCCCCCCGGGGCCGCGGGGCCGAAGGCTGGCTGCGGACGGGACCCCCCACCCCCGGGGGCTGCGATGGAAAATGGATTGTACACAATAGTTGTCGTCACTGCTGCTGCTACAGGTTAGGTTGGGTTAGTTGAGGTTGGGTTAAGGTGGTTAGATGAGGTTAGTTAATTTATGAACGGGTTGGATGGTTAGGTTAATTTATGAAAGGTTGGTGGTGGTTGGGTTAGTTGGTTAGTTGGTTAGTCAGGTTAGGTTAATTTATCCAGGCCAAGTTGATTGCGATAGTCTATGCATTCAACTCGGTCTGAAATACGGTAGTGGCCATGAGGTAGGAAACTCACACCATTCTCGAGCACATAGACTTTGTCGGATATACATGACATTGCATTTTTTTCGACTCTTACAGTATAATTTCTATACTGTAGAGAGCGAATTGCAAGCACTTGTGCTCTCAGCACTAGGCTACTTTCTACACAGTCTCTGTACACGCTCATGTTGAAATTGCTCTGTACAAAATGTGTAGGCACCCCTTTATACGCCTGCTTTTCATCCCCATTATGAGTTTTAACGCAATAAGCCTTAGTGTCTGGGATAACCCCCCGTCATATCAACTCCCACCGAGTATGATATTTTGGTAAGGGTAGTTGGTCGGGGGCTTGAAGTTTCAAAAGATTGACGTAGAGGAATGGATTTCAGATGGTGAAATACATCCACGAGCTGACATATTCCCCCTTTTCTAGATCACCCAATAAATCCTCTGTTTCTACCTTTAGCAGCAGAGAATCTGTATTCCCATAGTAAACTTGAACCTCCCCCTCCCGTGGCCATTGCACCTTGCACACATTGTAAAAAAACGACAACATGAGCTTTTTGGAAATTTCTAGTACTGAACTACCTCCTGCTATATTCTTGTTCAGTACCACATTTCGCTTTTTCCTGTGTAGAAGAACCATGCCAGCCTCCATGCTCGTGAACGATGTAAAATTGGGATCGGCAATAATTCGTGCACACTCTAGAGGGTCAGTCACGACGTCGCAGTGAGATATATTGCAAACGCTTTCACACATTTTGCCAAACGCTGAATTTAGAATGAGATTGTACATTTCCTTCTCTACTCTGGAGTTTATCCTAGAGCGTTTATCAACAAAAGTGTCGATAAACGGTTTTAAATATGCTTTCTGATTGAACTGCAGGACCCTATGTATTTTGGTGATCTTGAAACCATTGTTCACCATCCAGTGCAAAAGCACATGGTGAACAACGATATTCTCCTTAGGGTCCAAATCAGCAATCAGTTTTTGCTTAGAGGGGGTCCAGTGCATCCCCATATCCTCAACCAATGATCGATTGTAGGGACTCAGTGAGTCCCTGCTCACGGGTCGATTGATACAGGGAAAAACAAAATCTCTGACTGAGTCGTGAAGCGCCAGTGGAATGTGTCCGTCAATTTCAAAGAATCATCCTTGTGGCCCATTGTCCTCGACGGTGGTAATGTCGGGGAACTCACAAGGATTCTCAAGCCATTGATAGTTCCCACACGGCAAAGAGTAGTGAGACATTGCCGAGGGGTACAATGAGTTCATGTCCAAGAACACTGCATTCGACTTTCCACCGTAACTGCTTAGTTCGCTCGGATCAGTTGCTAACACACTGTCTCCATGAAAAACATACCCTCCCCTCATTGAGCACTCTACATAAAGGTGTTGATCTATATCGGTTAGTAGGCATACTTCCTCCCCACTAATTTTTAAAATCAAATCCATCACCAAATGTGGTGTGGAAAAATAGTAGCCTATATCTAACCCGAACTCTGAATGGATTTGGTCTGTGTTCTTGCAGACTATATCCAACAGAATTAAAACGTCACTGGCCAAGTACAGTCTACAATAAACCCACCCATTTTTACAATTCCCCTTAGTCCACACCTTCTTGGCAAACTCATATTCCTCGGCTGTGCATTCACTGCTGGTCCGTGAATTGTAAAAAGCTTCAATTGGAGGTAGTTTCACCTCGCTTAAGTGAGCGCCAGAACAGTAATAGTCGTATGCGTATACACCTTTGCAGGTCAATAGGTCATACATTTTACTGTCTGGAAAGTGCTGTTTAAGCAAGGGAAAGCTATCAAAAATGTCGCTTTTCTGCACTTGAATCAATTGACTCAATGCCTTGGGAAAAAAACTAAAGGAATCTAAAAACCTGATTTTATTCCAACACGTATGCCCATTATTTACTACCTGCCATTTCGGCTCGAGAAACAACAACTTCTCGGCCGATTTGGGAATAATGTTATAGGAAAATGAATTATTTACCCATAGACTGTCTACTCCCCCTCCCTCCCTGTGCATACGTGCCAGTACCGGTAAAATGAATTTTAAGTCGTAATTTGAGTTGTGGATAAAAACAGGAATAAAAACCTGTTGGCTAATATTTAAGTTACACGATTGATGCGCTACCCCTCTAAAATTACTACCCCCAGAGGATATTTCCTGCCATAAGTGATTATGGTCTCTGACTTTCCCCCTCCCCCTCTTTTCCCTTTAGTCCCCTTATCCCCCTCTACACACTCCCCCTTACAAACCCACCATATGTTTTGATTTTTATTCGCGAGACGATACTCTGCAGACAACACCATTGGATAATGTGTGTTTCTCAAACGAGAAATAGCGCCATTAGCGGTACCATTTAATTTAGTCAGTGCCTTGACCATGCACTTCCCCTCATCCAATGTTTCTACTATTTCTAACAATCACATGGTGTTAGAATTGTCTCTTAGCGCATGGGCATAGGACACTGCATGAGCTTGATGTTCTTTGATTCGGTTTGGAAATCAAGGATCGTTCACCTCCACCAGCTTAGCTTCACAGTCCAAAGATATTTTGTTGCACTGGAGGAGGGCGTTTTGAAAATTTTTGAATCGTAAAATGGCCCTATCCCCTGAAACCGTTTCCACTGTCTGGTAGCCATGCCGTCTACAGTGCTTCATATGATCCCGTAGTTTTATATCGATACGGAATCGAGACAGGCATGTCGGACAGTAGAAACATTCCTCCCTTTTCTTACCCTCCCCCAGAACTCTACTGATGTCTGTGATTGGATTAAAATGGCCAATTGAATTGGCAAGGTCACTAGATGGTGGTTTGTACAACAGCCAAACCCCAGTGTTTGACCAAATCAATCGACGGGCCCTGTCCAGAGAAAGCAACTCTCTTCTTTTTATAACGAGCCCAATCTTTAAATTCAGTTTCATACTAAACCACAGTAACGCCAATATTTAAATGGGTATTAGCCCTTTCAAAAATATCAATAGATCGTAGCGTTACTGGGTATTTTCCTTCTAAACAAGTGAAATCTACAATGGGAAAATTGGACCCTTCCTTCCCATGTACAGCCCAATCGTCTAAATTTGTCTTGGTAGCGTCACGTGCTAGAGGCTCGAATGCTGATATGAGGAAAGCGTGCTTGAAACATTTTTGACCTGTTTCAAAACAGATCCGCTGGACACCATGACATCCTACTAAATCTGGATTATAATTTAAAACTATTGCCCTTGGCCCCGCCCCGCCTGCCCCCCTCTTAAAATAAAATCTTTCTTAAATTTACAAAAATTCACACTTAAATTTTCAACAAATAAAACTACAGAGCCGCTCCCATTTTCATTAAAGTTCTCATTAAAGTTTTTCATTAAAGTTCTCATTAAAGATGCGTAATAATATGACCTACCCACTCGCAAAAAACACCCTCAAAATTTTCTAAATTTGGACAGATCAAACGCATCTCGGAGTGTATATAATGGTGGTAAACTTCACTTTTCCCCTCATTTAAATAGAACACCTTTAAAACAATTGAAACCTTAATTGAATCCCTCCCCCCTCCCCATAATTGAATTTGGTTCTCCAGCAGTGCATAAATTTTATCTACATAGTCATACACAATTTCTACGGGGTCAAACACAAAATTTTCCCCCATAAATGAATTAAAGGGATCCCCAAAAGTTGCAGTGTAGACAACTATTGCATTTAAAATTGTATTAGATAATTGAAATTCTGGAAAAGTCGTAAATTGGACATTACCCCCTCCCCCTCTTTTATATTATCAACACCTCCTCCACATTGTTTAATATTTGGGGTAGAGGAATCCACTTCATTTGTTTGAAGTGGGAGTAGGTTATTAGTGGGGGGAGGGTTCCCAGTTAATTCATTTGTAAAATCATTTAAAAGCTGTAGCGTGTTTTGACTCAAGTCCCCCTGCTCAACTGTGCTATTATCTACATTTAAAAGAAAATAATTTAAAAAATCATCGATATTGTCACGTATTTCATTAACGATACCACTCCATGGTGAATTGCTGTGGAAGTCCACCGGTGCATCCTCTCCTTCTCCAACTGATGAGGACGGAGACATGGAATGAGGGACCAATGCAACCTATAAATGAAAAATAGCTTATTTTCAGAGTGTTCAAATCATCCCTACTGTTTAAAATTTGGACTATTATTTACATATTATTTAAAACGTGCTTAGTAGTAGTAGTAGTAGTAGCAGTATGAACATAGTAGCATTTGGTTAATTCACTGTTCCCCTACTCTATTGTTATTCTGAAAGTTCCAACTTAATATAAGATATTTACAATCTAAAAGGTTTTACATAGAAGGCAATTTGATTTTGTTCAAACAGCTCCCCCCCTTCCAATTTCCACTATTTAATGCCCCCCCCCTCCGAGCCGGTCCAGCAGGCCATCGCGGCGCTTCCTGCAGCGCTTCCCCAGCCCGCGGCGCTTCCTGGGCCCCACAGCACTTCCCGGGCCCACCGTCACTTCCCGGACGCCGCAGCAACCACCCTTGTATACGATAAACTACAATATTCAAGTGGAAAAAAAACAGCATTTTGAGATAAAAAGAATCTAGTCAATTTATGCCAAGTAATTCAGGCTAGAAATTAACGAAAAATATTATCGAAGAGATAGCAACAGTTTATGGACTACAGTGGGAGAAAGAGAAAATAGGAATGATTAGAAAAAAAAGAGTGGTTTGACAAAGCAAAAACAAAAAAAAATTACATTATATTTAGATATCTCTGAGGTAGGGGGAGCAGAGAAATTTAAAATAATGGGTGGGGGGGGAGAGGCGTATTATAGCGAAAATAACATTTTAATGTCTTTGAAAAGTTTATATTAGGTTGAAAAATAGTTTTTTGTGAGATATTTCTATAACCTGGTCCTGAATAATAAAAAAAGTAAAAAGACAAAAATAAAAGGCTCTCTTAAAGGTAAAAAAGAGCTTATATGATTGAAAAAAATTTACTCACGTCTTCAAATTGATCAACCATTCGACAGGAAGCTGGTAGCTCAGATATTGCGTGAGAAGGAGCCGATGTTTGGCCTGTGGCTTGTCTTGAAGGTCCAGCCATTGCAGATTGCACGGAAGGCTCCGTAGCTAGACTAGGGCTTAAAGAGTGCGCATTTTTGTATTGTAATAAAACCACAGAAGGCACTGCAGCATAACAGGGATTAAAGGGGGCAGCATCCTGTTCGTGTAAGGTGGGGATAGTCACATTCTCACTTTGTTCATGGAGTGCAGATGGACCTGTATCCCTCCTGCTTTGTTTTGGGGTCGTGTAAGGGCTAACATACTTAATAATGGATGGTCTCACGGGGGCTGCCTCGTCCTCTCTCGCCCTCTTAGATGGAGGGGAGACAATAGATTCTTCACAATTGGCCTTAAAAAAGAAGAGAAAAAGTTAGTATGGAAAATAATTTTCCCCTTTTTTTACAGAAGAAAAATTAGTACTCATAACCTAACCATAATTTTGTCTAGAAAATCATTTATCACTAAGAAGCCCCCTAAGCCAAAAGCAAAAGCAAAAGGTAAAATTTGCTAGAAATGCCCCTATTTTTACCTTGCTGAGAAATTTTTTTTAATGTTTCCCGTCTATAGGCCTTTAAAATAGAAAAAAGATTGTTAGCCTAGCAAGTTATAGGTCATAAATTTACAATCTTGGATGTAAATGGTATATATGCAGTATACATAATAAAAGCTATCTTTTTTTCTTAGAAACCTCCCGGTCCTCTTACTGGCCTAACGCGAAGAAACAGTTTTGTTTTTTCACTTTACAATGATACTGATAGAATTGAGGCATGGCCCCCTCCCCCCCCCCTTTCAGCAATGTCCTAAATATATTGTTAGACCTTAATTTGAAAATAACTCGTTTCACTTCTCCAAATACAGAGTGCGTTGGCCAGCGCTTAATTATTGCAATTGCCTGAAAGTTTTGTAACTTGACGGAGAAAAAACAATCCCTTTGGTTAAGCCGCAAAACGTAAAGACACAGGAAAAGGGGTGACAAAACTATTTATAATCTTGCGCGGAGCTTTATGTCAAAACAGAGCAGCATAATGCCTTAAGAATTGACAAAAGTTAGTGGACACTTTAAATCACAATACAGAAAAGCAAGAATTTATCGAAAAGAGAATTATTTCCATTGCGAGAATTATCGTTGTAAAAACAGTGGAGGGTTTTGAGGGGGGGTAGGTAGTAAAAAGAACATATTTTATGTTTTCTATCGAGTATAAAGATAGCATAGTGGATTTTGTATTGTGGGGGAGGGGGGACTTACCTAAATATACTGGAGGGTGACCAAGGAAAGTAATTTTATTTGAAAATAAAAAATGAAAATGTACTAAAACAGAACTTACATTGCTAATTGTGGCTGTCAAGGCTTCAAGCTCATCAATAATATTCATTCTTGTTCTTTCAACTGTGTCACAATACTTTCTGATAATTTAATCAAAATGCATGCCCGTTATATATGAAATCTCAAGGGCAAATTGTTATGCAAAAGGAAAATCATATGTAACCGAGCCTCCGATTGGTCTAGAAGGGGGATGTAACCGAGTGTCTGATTGGCTTAGAAGGAGAAGTGTGATCCTGTTTCCTATTCTTGGTTCTTAACATTCACCCCGAGCGTGCACTTGGCCAAAACAACAATGAAGCCATATTTAAAAATAGAATATTAATTTTTCTCTCTGACCTAAAGACCGTTTATCCCTTTAGACCTAAGATCAAAGAAGCCATATTTGTTTCTTAATTCCCCTTTCGTAAATCAATACATTCTCCCTACCGATTACGTAAATCAAGTTCTCAGAAATTCACTTCCCCCTCGAGTCCTAGATCAATATATTGCCTCTAGCGATTATGTAAATCACCCCCCAGTGTCATTACACCTGGACGAACAACAACAAATAAATCGACCTTGGAACATCCATCAATGTGAGAAAAATCCTGTTTTTTCATTATCACTGACAAAAACCGTAAAAACATCCTTAAATTATGTACTGTCAGCGTTAGACTAAATTGTAGATGACAGCAGTGGTGGTTAGGCAGAAATCCATTTGTCCTAGTCGATTACGCAATCAATTTCTCGGAAATACCTTTCCCCTCTCTTGTCCTAGATCAATATATCTCATCCCCACCGTTAATGCGCATGTGCAAACTTCGCCCCGGAGACAATACACATAGAAACAACAAATAAATCGACCATGAAAATACATCAAAGTGAGAAAAATCCTGTTTTTTCATTCTCAGTGACAAAAACCATAAAAACTTGCATAAATTATGTACGTACGGGAGTCATTATGCCCTCTCTACTTACTGGGCCATATAAACCTAAAAAGCCATAGAACCTCAGCGCTGGGAAAAAAACACAAAAACTTTAAAAAAAAAAGAAGAATTTTACAGAATACAAAAATAGAAAACCAAACCGATCTATACAATAGGTGTAGGTAATACCACAATAATAAATACCGCATAAGTAGAGCATATAGATACAGCTCTAAAGAAATATCTATTAAATAGTAAAAATAAGTATATAATTTGAATAAGTAAGTATAACAATAAGTAATCCTTCTTTTAATATACAACTGTGGGGCAAAGGATGCAACTGACCTTCCCAGGCCTCACTTTTCCTTCAAACTCCAGTTTGCCCTCCCCATCAGCTAAAATTTAGTTTCTCCAAATTGTAAAAACTATGACAAGCCTGCGTAACTCAAGCATCCACTGAAACAGGTCTTGCATCTTTACCTTTGTTATTACAGTATGGCTCTTTTTCTCTGTGATTTTCAATTGATTTGGTGAAATTTTCTCCAACTTGCCCCCCCCCGGATTTAAAAAAATTAGGGCATTCGTTGGGATATAGATTTAGTGATCTACTAATAATGTCGTTGCAAACCATGAACTGGATGACCTCTATTCTTCTTTGAATCAAAGTGCTTGACAAATATCTTCCCGAGACATGCTTTAAAAATGAGTGCATCACATTTAAAAAACAGTGAATTATCACAAAACCGTGACTAAAAAAAAAACAAGCAGGAATCGAACACGAACCCTAAACGAACAGAAATTGCAATAAATAATCGAGTCAAACTCAAAACAAGCAGAAATTATCAAGAGTAAGGCCCAAAACCCATATGCCTTCCCAAGCCCAGAATATAATTATCACTTTACTGAAAAAATTTCAAATGAAATGCATTGTCAGTTTTATATTAATATGCTGATATTTATTCCTTAAAATGTCAATAGAATTAAACTTATTAAAGCTATAAAAGTGAAAACTAAAACATTAAAAAAAAAAATTCAGCAAAGTGCAAATTGTGTTCTGGCCTTGGGAAGGCATAGAGGTTTTGAGCCCTACTCACGTTAATCTTTGCTCGTTTTGAGCTTGATTCGGTAATTTATTGTAGTTTCTGTTCGTTTTGGGTTTCATTTATTTATCTATGCTGATTTGTGGTAGTTTTACGCTTGATTGATTATTTGATTTTATTTTTGCTCAATTTTGGTTTAATGGAGTTCTTTACTTCTCTTTGAAAACTTATTTTGTGGAAAAATATTTTTTACTTAATCTCTGTTTGTTTTATATTGACACAGTCTTTTCAACAAAAATGAAAATAATAGTTCAAATCTTTTCGGTTTTTTTTTAAGAGTTTATAGTTTGGCCTGCTATTTGTATGCCGGAGAAAAATTCTTCAACAATTTTAACAACATACACCCTTTTAAAAATCTGGACTCCAATAGTAGTGTACAATTTAGTTTTATAACTCCTCTATTTGACCTGAAAAATAAAACTTGATGCCATTCGCAAAAAAAAAATGTTTGTAAAGCACAGCATATATTAAATACGTAACTTAACCTAACCTAGGTACCTTCCCCCCCCTCCCTAAACCCCCCAAAAACAACAGTTTAAATATCGTAAACGCAATGAAAACCACGCTTTGCATTCCATTTCTCTATAGCGGTCTCTTGTAAATAAACCGTTTGGCAGGTTTCGTCCCTTGTAAGTATGTAGCAGTGACCACATAATGCACAAGTACCAAAATTCAACACACAAGATCACAAATGCGTGTTTGTTTGTTTGTTATTTAGTTGTTTTACCAGGAGATCGATGGAGTCAGAGGTCCGAGTAAAAATCGGGAAAAGGTTCATTCGAACGAAAATTAAGAGTCATAGTGCTCTATGGCTCTAAGTTTGTTTTTGTTCTTCATCTTTTTGTTCTTCCTCTTATTACTTCTTATTACTTTGTTCTTACTCTTATTCCGGTTTTTGTTCTTCCTCTTATTACTTATTTTCCATGAGTATTTGGTTCCTAATGTCAATTTGAAAACAAAACAACGAAATCAGAAAACTTGGTGTTTAAACTTAGACTATATCAAGGCATTAAGGGGGAGAGGGAGGTTGGAATTCAATTAAGCTGAAAGTCAGTGTAAAAATAGATTAAATTTTTGTTCTCTGATAAGAATTAAGGATACTTTTGTAGAAAGCGGTAGGCACGTGACAATTGTATTGAAGATCAGATAGTATAAAACCCGGTATTTATACGAGACGCTGTATAAAGATAGGGGTTACAAAGCTCACTCCGGGAACTATATTTAAACTTTAGTTTTTGGGGGATTTAGAGGGAGTAAAAGGTACCTAAGTTGGGGTGATTAGGTTAGGTTAGGTTAAGTATTCAATATATGCTATGCTTTACCCCCATTCCCACTTCCTAATCTGCAAATATATAGCCCAAATTCATTTCTGAACTAATATAGTTTCATCCTATTTTGTTTTATTTCATTAGCGTTAACGAAACTTAACTTTTTGCGCGCTTATCCGTTTCTACAAAAGTACAGAATTAAGTGAGAATTTTATTGTTACCGTAGATAGTTAAGAACGGTACTGTAATTAAGTTAAGAAGCTAATCAGGATTGCATTTCTTATATTTTGTTAACAATTCGATTACTTTCTACTATCGCCAAGATTCCCCTCTTCTGAAAAAATTATTTAGACATATACCCAAAATATGCTGGTATTCGTTGCAGGGATCAATATATTCGTCAAATAGTAAACACCAGTCAAAATACACTACAAAGATGAACAGTTTAGAAAGAAACCATGGCCATGGACTTCCTTCCCCAAAACAATCCTTCTTGCACTAAGTGCTTGCAACAATTAAGAAAGAAAAAAATCCGCTGAAAATATAATATTTTAAAACAAGGCAACAAGACGAGCCTGATAATAGCAAAACAAATGATAGTTATTCCGCAAAATGCGCCGTCCTCAACAAGAAAGAGGGAACTAAAAAAAGAAAAAAAGACAAGAAACAGCAAAAATTGTGCAATTAATTAACTTTACTGTCAAGACTAATCATAAGTGTGTCAATTCCTGCCACTTGCAAAGCCAACTGAACCAAATGAATCGAAATTATTTACACTTGTAATCCCGTCTTTCGAATTCCTGCATTATCGGTAGGTTTCTGATTTTACGTTCTTTTTCTTCGGCTGGGAAACGATTTTAAGGATTATAAATGCTATCTATTTTATCGTCTTTGAGGAATTTGTCCGAAACCGAATTCGCCTTGTGTCTTTAATGAGCCCCCAATAATTGGTCTCTGGGATTTTGAGTACTATCACAATGTCGAAAAGAAGACACTCATATTTGCCTTATTTATTAAAAAAAAGGTCTTCTTACCAAAGTTGAAACTTAGAACCAAAATTATTGACTTGCATATCACAAAAAAATATGTCGGTACTGTTCTATTAGCTAGGCAGCACGCGAAACGACCACTCAAGAACAGGGTTGCCAACTTTTTGGTCAATGAATATGTCCCTTGAGCATCAAAAATATGTCCTTTTCAGCCAAATTATGTCCATATTTTGTCTATAATATGTCCATAATATGTCCATCATAAAATCTCAAAAACTAGTTTTTTATGACTTGTAAACCACTTTCAAAGTGGTCAATTAACATCGAATATACTGAAAACGAAAAAGATTCATTTAGTACATCTATAAAAAATGAGCTAGTGTGAAAGCACAAAAGTCATAAAAACTTGTAAACAGCTAAAAACTAATTGTGGGAGCTTAAGGCTTACCTTCCTACGAGAGTTCCACTTGACAGGTATGGTCGGCATAAGGGTCAGCATTTTCACTTCTTTTGGTAACTTTTTGCCAATCAGAGTATTTCTTGCGGATTTGATAAGGTACAATCCAGGAGTCAAGCGACGTTGCGGATCAGTAGGTAAGCTGGGTTGCTTTTCAATCAGGGGGGTGACATCCCCAAAGGCATAATTACTGGACCTTTCAACAATGCTGAACAAAATAGATGTCTACAAATTGTGATTAGGTGCTGGTTTTCGGAACTGATAGGCGCGGAAGGTTGCAATAGAATCACTTTTGACTCTGACGAAGGGCACTAAACTTTGATTAGATGGGCCCCGTGTGAAGTTTATACGACTACCCATTCCATAAAACCGTATATGCCCCTGGGGTATAACTTACAACCCTTGTCCCAGGGCTGTTAGGGGTTTTGTAAACGTTGAGGGCATTGTTATATGTTCTTTGGACCATTTTAAACAAAATTTGTATCTCAAAATTTCTGTTGGATGCATCTAGGGAAAACATTACCTGTGTGGAGTGGGTGAACTCCAAGGGTGGCATGGCCCTTGTGTTTCCAGGATCGTTCTTTAAAAAATTATAGAAAAGGTCGAACATTAGCGTAGAGAGGGGGTATTGAGGAGTGAGTAGCCCCGTCAGATGCGGAATAATTTCTGTACGTTTTAAGTTGTAATGTCACTCCTTACTTTCGGTAGAAAAAACTAGTTTTTGTATTTATTTCTGGTCGTTTTTCAGATAATCCCAGGAAGTCCCCCCCTCTGTGGAAAAATTCCCCACGACAAATTCCTCTATATTAAGTTCTTCCCATGTAAAATTCTTTCGCCGGGAAATTACCCCCGGACAATTCCATCCCTGCTGCGAATCCTTCCCAGAAAAGTTTTGCTTACGATTCTGCCTAAAAAATATTCCTTACCATACTTTTAATTGAAGAAAGACTTATACTCATTTAGTTGCTGATCCTTTTTAAGGTCATTGGGGAATATCCCTGTTTGGAAAATACCCCCCCCCCCCCTGGCAAGTTTATCCCCCAGAAATTTCCCATGGAGAGTTTCTCCTGGTGATATTTCTTTCTCCTGGTGATAATTCCCCATGAAAATTTCTCCCGTGGAAAATCCCCCTCCCAAAAAAAATCCCAAGAGAATTCCACCTCCGCTGAAAACTTCCCCCTGAGAGTTCCCTCAAAGTGTCTCTACATGTACAATGAGATCAACAACAAGAAAAAAGACAAATAACACACATTCTGTATGCAAAGTCTGGTAAATTCTCCCCATGTAAAATTTCACTTGAAAAGTTCACCCCTAGATACCTCCATCCCAATGGGAATTCTCCCCATAGAAAATCCATCCCCAGAAGATCTCCTTCCTCCCTTGAAAAATGTCGGTATGCTTCCCTATAAAAAAAAATACTATATGTAAACAATGGGTAAATTTCATAACTTGTGGCCCTTCCTCTGGTGGTTCTGAGGGGTCATGTCATCTTCAAAGACATATCTATTGTACCTTTCAATAATACTGAACAAAATGAACAGACAACTTTGAGGAAGAAAGGGCGTAGGACGGGTGCTTGTTGTCTTCCAATTTTTTGGTCACTTAAAAAGGACACTAGACCTTTTAATTTCCGTTTCAACGAGCCCTCTTGCGAAATTCTAGTACCATTGGTTCGATATAAAAATTAAATAAAAAAAACAAGTTTTTTTAAACTGAAAGTAAGGCGCGACATTTTTTCTAAGCAATTAAAAACTTTAGCGTAAAGAGCGTGGCGTTGAGGAGGGGACAGCCCCTTTCATATACGGGATAATTTCTGTTATAACGTCAAGTTTCAAGTCTTAACGTCGTTCCTTACTTTCAGTTAAAAAAACTTGTTTATTTTTTATTTAATTCCCTAATGAAGTCTAGATATTCCGGTTATTTGAAAAATTGTTGAATCTCATTGCACGGAGCTTATAATTCATAATAGTAATTGCGTATCATAATTTTTGCGTGCGCCAATTGTTAAACTTGCCAAGATTGACTAATTGATTAAGAGATAATATAATCGGAAAGGACTATACACGGTGAAATGAGGGGGCATGAAATAAACAAGGAAGATATAATATGTGAAAACACAAGACGAACTCACCCCTCAGAGGCTGTGCAAATGAAGGGGAGTTACGGGTAAGAGAAAATACGAATAGAGAACGAACAGATTCAGAAAAAGAATTAAGAAGAAATATTGACAGAGGGAATCAAGGTAATCCTAGTAGAAGGAGCAGTGTTGAATTGAGATCCAGGAGGGGCTCGCGAAAAAGTGGTCATGTAGATATGACACAATATTTATTAAATTACATGAAAGAGAGAAAAAGAGAATAGCCAGAGAACGAAAAGAGGAGGAAGATAGAAAAGAAAGAGAGAAAGAGAGGATAGCTAGAGAGCAGAGAGAAGAAGAAGACAGAAAAGCCAGAGAGGCCCATAGAAAAAGAAGTGAAAGGAAGCACCTAGAGTACATGAAAAAATTACAGGATGAGATGGATAACATTGAAAAAGATAGACAAGCCAATGAAATATATCATCAGGCTCGTATAGTAACCCGTACTAAAGCTTGTGAAGCCTATAAGGAAAGGTCAATAAGTGAGATATTATCAGAGAATTATCACACAGTAAATGCTGTAACGAGAAAATACGCAACTTCGTTGACTACGGGGGGAGGTGGACCGGCCCTTAAAACAAGTTGGGAGGCTGTCCCGCCCTGTCAGAAAAACGAAATACTTGATACGCGTGTTCAAAATATTGACAATCCACAAAAATGGGATGCAGAAGTAAAAACACAACTTAATATTGAAAATAAGACGCGCGAAAATGATTTTTCAGGAAAATTTGCAGAAAATGGAAAACTTGAAAACACTTTTAATGAATATGGGACGCTAACAAGTGCAACCCAGAATGAAACACTGATTGTACCAAAGAAAAATGAGACGGAATTTATTGTACGGGCTTTCCCTCGTAAAATTCGAGAAAATTTAGTGTAATATGAAAAACCAAACGTCGGAGTTCAGTTCCCATTTCATAACAAAATATTTGTTTCTTCGGTAAAAGTAAAGAGAACTAAAAGAGAGAAAAAAGATGCAAAGCGGAACTACAATAAAGCAAAGCAGTCAAAGATGGACACTGGAGTCCAAGTCAGATTTAACGATGATTTATTATTTTGCGCGAATGACAAAACTGAGAAAAGTAGAGATCAAAAAGAACAACTAAATGCAAAAAAGAGACAAAATTTGGAAATTCAGCCTGCAGTGGCGAAAAATAAAAATGTTGGATGGGCTGTGCCTTGATAACATAAATAATAGGGGGAAAAAGAGGTCCAAGACCCATGGGGAATAAAACAAGATGATTACGAAATAGAGATGAATGACCTACAACGGGTTGGGGGAAAGTTGGGAGATATTGAATGTCGAGTCAGATTGGAAAAACTTGGAAATGAATAAGAGATTAGTATTATCAACTCAAAAGATATGTCTATCCCTTTTGAGGGGAGGAATCCCTTGGGGAAGATCCCCTGCAGTAAGTCACGAAAGATAGCCCTTTTCCTCAATGCAGAACTGGCGGACAAGTTGTGATTCCTTTACCAAGGTTTTACCTCTCTGATCTGGAGTCTTTGGGGGATACTCTTTCGCAGTCACTTCACATTTCCCCCAAACCTTTTTCGAGTAATCCTATTCATAATTTTTACTCTTCATGGGAACCAACAATTATTTCCGGCAAATTGTATTCAGTGGGAGATGAATCCAAATTTCATCTTAAATTAGCATCAACGCATATTCTGTATTTGATTACCCCAGGGGAGAGAACCCAGAAAAAAGGCGATTCATGGTTCGTTGAAAATTTCCCTTCATTCCCAGTACCCTTAACGTTTTCACAGGCTTTTGCATTTTCGGCTTTAGATTATTTGGAATTGTGCCAAGGGGCAATTTACAGTTTAATTGAGATGTGGAGTTGCTTCCACAGATGGAAATTGAGAGGCTAGCACAGCCAATTTTTCATGATGGCTGGCGTCATCGAATGTGCCAGAAACTGATTCTCTGCTCCTCTCAAATGTAAATTTCGTGAGAGCGAGAAATTTGTTATTTTGTTGTGCAAGATAAAGTTCACAAATCTCGTGGATTATTCCTTCTTTGAAATCCCAAAATTGATGAATAAGGCTGTACAGATAATAGCTTTGATTGGTTGGATAGAAATACGGAATGGCAATGGAACAAAGCCAAGGGGATGGTATAGTCGCAAAGCCACAAGCCAACGGTTAGCTGCAGTGGAGATGTACAAAAGAAAGAAGAACAAAAGAAAGACCAGTTTGGTGATTTTGAAGTTAAGTGTTATATTTGTAAGGGTGGACCAGCGTGGCGTGTGGGTGGTCATTTATCTTACGGGGGGAGGTATTGGGGTTCCACCCCTGTTTCTTTTCCTTTCAGATAAATGACCCATTTTTTTGTGTAATTACATTTGCCAATAAAATAATTTTTAATCCGAAGCTGAATACTGGTTGGTAAGTTAGATCCTTCCCCAATAAGTAAGCTTTGAACTAAATTGTATTTTGAAATTCCTGGTCTGAACCATTGAAAGGTAAAGTTAAGAAAAAGTGGAATGGATTTTAAATGGGGTTTGAGAGGATTGGCTAGGGCAAGCGAAGGTCCACCCCTATGCAAAGTTTGTGTAAAGAATGAATATTATTTTTCAGTTAGTCTGCATTCAGATCCCGTTTGGGGAAGCTTATTCGTTTTGTGATATGTTACCTTTCGAAGATTACAAGTAAGACATTTTCTATAAACTGTGTACTAATTTTCCCGAAACCCAGACAGGGTAGGAACAGAGTTACGAGATACCGTCATTATTAAATTGGCAGGGGGGTTTGTTACCTCCAAGAAGATAGTTAGAGATTTTTAATGGGGACCCGGGTTGGGGTACACCCTTGGGCCTTAGAATTTGGCCATTAGACCGCTCGATCACGTTATCATATCCTAGGGCAGGGTATACTGTAAATTGGGTATTGAAATACCCGATATTTACAGAGCCGGTGTGGTAGACGTGGGCATCCCACTAAAATTTGGCACCGCCAGGGGCTCCCCCCCCCTAGTAAGTGGTATAGCACCATTTTTGCACCAATAAGTGGTGACATCCGTACTTTACAACTCCAACACCGAGCGTTTCTTATCCCTCTTTGTTCTTTTCAGCCCCACATCGTTTATTCTAAACAATGAAAGGGTGAAAGTGAATTAGTACGATTCACTTCCTAAATAGTGTCAAAAGGACGAAAAAATTTATTTCAAGTCATCTGTTTTTTTGTAGTTCACTCTTTTTGCGAAAGTGGTATTAGGAATAATAAGCACCACCTGCATTATTTGCTACCACCCAATTTTAAATAAATGACGCGCTTTATTGACCTTCATTTTTTGCCCAGCCTAAGTTATACCTTTAATATTTACCTGCTAAATAGTATCATTAGTGAAAGGATGCTTAGGAACGGGATTTTTAATTGTAGTTGGAAGAATAAATTTTACAGCTAGGCTGTCGAGTAAAGTAACTATTCAATGGGAAGAAAACTTTTAGGATATTCATTATACATGTGTTATACTGTTGAAAAGGCATTGATTTTGATCGCTCTGCTCGACCAAAAATTGAAGTAAATGCAACTTTGAACTGTTCAAACGGTTTTGTACGAAAATGGCACTGATATATTTTAGTGTCGCGTGTGGGGATTGCCAGAAATGCGAATTTCGTGAATGTTCATGGGAGACCAACCTGATGCGGGGTTGCTAATGCTTTGAGCTAAATTGCCCCAGTTTTTTTATTAGCATTGTACCCCAGAGGATTACTTGCTACATCCTTAAAAGTAGGTCTAAGGATTTTCCGGTCGTCTCGATCCGCTAAGCTCGCAAAAAACCGAAAGTGGAGGCAATTCAAAACTCTCATGGCAATTTGATTGGGTACTTCATCGTATTTCGCTTGTGGTAGAAACATCAAACACAGTGATGCTTACCTACTTTATAACTCGAAGTTCAGCAACGTTCAACAAGGAATTCTAAATTCTAAGGCTGAAAAATGTGTGGTTTCTAAGAGAAATTAGAATGAAAAATTAAGTCAACTTGAAACGACAAGAAATCACTACAAACAGGAATAGGGCTACTCACCTGCCATTTCTAGTTCTACTAAGGCAATTACATCATTTGTTCCTTACCAAAAACCAAAAATATTTTAAACGTTTTTTATTATAATTACAATATTGAAAAAGCTTGACATTAGAAAAATGAAAATAATTACAGGAAAATGAAACAGCATAGTAGATAGAAGACTTGGGTGGGGTGTGTGTTTTGGGTGAGTTAAAGGGTCTTGGAAGACTTAGGTATAATTATTGCTTAAAAATAGACTAGAAAGAAAAGTAAGAATTTCAGGTGAAATGAATAATATTCTGAGGGGGAGGGGCATTTGGGTGATGGCAAATATACCGTACAATTTTATGGAAGGGGGGCGCATACCTGCATTAGTACTTCTTAGATTTAAAAGACCGGATGATCTCCCAGTTTTCTACCTTGTTAAACCATCTATCGCGTTCAATTTTGCGGAAGTATTTCGCGTGGACAGCATCTACCTTGATGATCTGCTTCTGAGTCATGGGCCAAGTAACTGAAGAGTACAGAATATATATATAAATATATATATATATATATATATATATATATATATATATATATATATATATATATATATATATATATATATATATATATATATATATATATATATATATATATATACTTATATATTCAGTGAGTTATATATATTTATAAGTAGTAGGTTAATTATGTCAGTGAGTTCTATATTTCTGTATATAACTTATATATTCAGTGAGTTATATATATTTATAAGTAGTAGGTTAAATATGTCAGTAAGCTATATATTTCTGTATACAACTTGTATATTCAGTGAGTTATATATATTTATAAGTAGTAGGTTAAATATGTCAGCAAGTTATATATTTCTGATTATAACTTATATATTCAGTGAGTTATATATATTTATAAGTAGTAGGTTAAATATGTCAGTGAGTTGTATATTTCTGTATATAACTTATATATTCAATGAGTTATATGTATTTATAAGTAGTAGGTTAAATATGTCAGTAAGTTATACATTTCTTTATATAACTTATATATTCAGTGAGTTATATATATTTATAAGTAGTAGGTTAATTATGTCAGTGAATTATATATCTGTATATAACTTATATATTCAGTGAGTTATATATATTTATAAGTAGTAGGTTAAATATGTCAGTGAGTTATATATTTCTGTATATAACTTATTTATTCAGTGAGTTATATATATTTATAAGTAGTAGGTTAAATATGTCAGTAAGTTAAATATTTCTGTATATAACTTATATATTCAGTGAGTTTAATATATTTATAAGCAGTAGGTTCAATATGTCAGTAAATTATATATTTCTGTATATAACTTATATATTTAGTGAGTTATATATATTTATAAGTAGTAGGTTAAATATGTCAGTAAGTTATATATTTCTGTATATAACTTATATATTCAGTGAGATATATATATTTATAAGTAGTAGGTTAAATATCTCAGTAAGTTATATATTTCTGTATGTAACTTATATATTCAGTGAGTTATATATATTTATAAGTAGTAGGTTAAATATGTCAGTAAGTTATATATTTCTGCATATAACTTATATACTCAGTGAGTTATATATATTTATAAGTAGTAGGTTAAATATGTCAGTAAGTTATATATTTCTGTATATAACTTATATATTCCGTGAGTTATATATATTTATAAGTAGTAGGTTAAATATGTCAGTAAGTTATATATTTCTGTATATAAATTATATATTCAGTGAGTTATATATATTTATAAGTATTAGGTTAAATATGTCAGTAAGTTATATATTTATGTATATAACTTATATATTCAGTGAGTTGTATATATTTATAAGTAGTAGGTTATATATGTCAGTGAGTTATATATTTCTGTATATAACTTATTTATTCAGTGAGTTATATATATTTATAAGTAGTAGGTTAAATATATCAGTAAGTTATATATCTCTGTATATAACTTATATATTCAGTGAGTTATATATATTTATAAGTAGTAGGTTAAATATGCCAGTGAGTTATATATTTCTGTATATAACTTATATATTCAGTGAGTTATATATATCCATAAGTAGTAGGTTAAATATGTCAGTAAGTTATATATTTCTGTTTATAACTTATATATTCAGTGAGTTATATATATTTATAAGTAGTAGGTTAAATATGTCAGTAAGTTATATATTTCTGTATATAACTTATATATTCAGTGAGTTATATATATTTATAAATAGTAGGATAAATATGTCAGTAAGTTATATATTTCTGTATATAACTTATATATTCAGTGAGTTATATATATTTATAAGTAGTGGGTTAAATATGTCAGTAAGTTATATATTTCTGTATATAACTTATATATTCAGTGAGTTATATATATATTTATAAGTATTAGGTTAAATATATCAGTAAGTTATATATTTCTGTATATAACTTATATATTCAGTGAGTTATATATATTTATAAGTGGTAGGTTAAATATGTCAGTAAGTTATATATTTCTGTATATAACTTATATATTCAGTTAGTTATATATATTTATAAGTAGTAGGTTAAATATGTCAGTAAGTTGTATATTTCTGTAGATAACTTATATATTCAGTGAGTTATATATATTTATAAGTAGTAGGTTAAATATGTCAGTAAGTTATATATTTCTGTATATAACTTATATATTCAGTGAGTTATATATATTTATAAGTAGTAGGTTAAATGTGTCAGTAAGTTATATATTTCTGTATATAACTTATATATTCAGTGAGTTATATATATTTATAAGTAGTAGGTTAAATTAGTCAGTGAGTTATATATTTCTGTATATAACTTATATATTCAGTGAGTTATATATATTTATAAGTAGTAGGTTAAATATGTCAGTAAGTTATATATTTCTGTATATAACTTATATATTCAGTGAGCTATATATATTTATAAGTAGTAGGTTAAGTATGTCAGTAAGTTACATATTTCTGTATATAACTTATATATTCAGTGAGTTATATATATTTATAAGTAGTAGGTTAAATATGTCAGTGAGTTATTTATTTCTGTGTATAACTTATATATTCAGTGAGTTATATATATGTATAAGTAGCAGGTTAAATATACCAGTAAGTTATATATTTCTGTATATAACTTATATATTCAGTGAGTTATATATTGTTATAAGTAGTAGGCTAAATATGTCAGTAAGTTATATATTTCTGTATATAACTTATATATTCAGTGAGTTATATATATTTATAAGTAGTAGGTTAAATATGTCAGTAAGTTATATATTTCTCTATATAACTTATATATTCAGTGAGTTATATATATTTATAAGTAGTAGGTTAAATATGTCAGTAAATTATATATTTCTGTATATAACTTATATATTCAGTGAGTTATATATATTTATAAGTAGTAGGTTAAATATGACAGTGAGTTATATATTTCTGTATATAACTTATATATTCAGTGAGTTATATATATTTATAAGTATAAGGTTAAATATGTCAGTTAGTTATATATATCTGTATATAACTTATATATTTAGTGAGTTATATATATTTATTAGTAGTAGGTTAAATATGTCATTTATGTCATTATGTCAAATATGTCATAGTAGTTATATATTTCTGTATATAACTTATATATTCAGTGAGTTATATATATTTATAAGTAGTAGGTTAAATATGTCAGTAAGTTATAAATTTCTGTATATAACTTATATATTCAGTGAGTTATTTATATTTATAAGTAGTTTGCGTGTTTGGGTACCTCCATAGGAAGCACAGACCAAGGGGGGACCTTGTCCCTGGGGGTCCATGATAGAATCTGGGACACCCTCGCCCGGGGTCATAAATACAGGCGGAGGAGGAAAAAGGCCCCTCAAATGTACACCCAATAGGGCCCACTGGTGTGTCCACACGTCCCATGAGTTGCAAACTTCTACTAGTAATGGGTGAAATTGCATGGTGATGTAGAATACCATCGCGGGAGGATCCTCTATAGGTAGACAACTGTGGAAGGGCGTAAGATCCAGATCTATGGACAACGGTCTCTGCAAAGGGTTGCCTCAACCTTTTCGGGGTACCTGCAAGACTGGGGACCTTGCGGTCAACTCTATTCCCACTTGAGGAATGGCGCCTCTTGAGGAAATTATAGCCTAGTAAACGACACAGCATTTGCACGAGATTCTGACTAATGGACGATTCTTCTGGGCTTGGTATGTTTTGATGGGGGTCTTTGGGCTGAAAAACCTCTTCCTAGCTAATTTATCTATTATGGGTTGCCTCCCCGTAGTAGCATAATTTTTGTAGGCATGAATATATAATAAGTCGGAGGTAATAGGCTTGAGACTGTCTGTGAAGGATTTCGACTCTTGTTGATAGAAGAGCATCGCCAAGTGCTGAAAGCCATGTTGTGACCAAGATGGGCCCAGGATTGCACAAGGCCTCCATTCATGGAGGTCCCAGGGACTTCCTGCTGTCCGGTTCTAAGCTGGCTTAAGCACTTCGGTGTAGTCGTGAGAAGATATGTGATCCCCGTCCTGCACTGGTATCCGGGATCATTGCTTTTCCTGAGGCGAAAATAATTTCAATGATTTAAAGAACATGAAAATTGGAACTTGGAATGTTACGACGTTAAAAAATGACAACCGTATCGAAATTTTGACTGAATAATTCAGACGATTTGAACTGGACTTATTAGGAGTCTCAGATACTCGCATCCCAGGGATAGGAAGCATTAAATTAGGTGATATAGAATTTGTTTACTCAGGCACGAAGGATGGGGTACACAGACAAAGAGTAGGGCTCATAATGAATAAGTAAGCTGCTAAGTCTTGTTAAGGCTGGGAAGGTATTAATAAGAGAATACTAATTGCTCATTTTATGACTAGAAAGTTCAGGGTATCAGTTATAGTAGTATACGCCCCCTTAGAACTGACTGACGGAGATGCTAGGGACTCTGATGAATTTTATTTACAGTTACAGGAGCAAATAGACAAGGTCCCAGGTAGAAATATGATGTTATTATTGGGCGATTTTAACGCCTAGGTTGCTAGAAATAGGGATAGATGGTATCCCAGCCTAGGTAAATTTGGTGTAAGAAAAGAAAATAGTAATGGATACAGAATTTTGCAATTTTGTAGGTATACCAATCTAGTTATAACCAATACGGTGTTTGGTCATAAAAAGGCTCATAAGTTAACATGGTTACCATATGGTGGTAAGACAGCAAACCTTATTGATTATGTTATTGTAAACCAAAGACTGGCAGAATCGATGCCCGATACTAAGGTATATAGGAGTGCCGTTTTTGATTTTAAAAGTAAAGATCACCATATAGTAGTGTCAAGGGTTAATTTAAAGCTGAAATATTGGAAGGGTAACTACCTCCCGGGAAGTTATGATGGTGGTAGACTCCAGGATGAGATTTCGAGAGAAGATTTCCAGGAACAGTTGAATACTAAACTGCAGAGTTTAAAATTTGATAATGTGGAAGATGGTTGGAATAATTTTAGAAAAATAATTTGTGACGTTGCTGAAGGCGTATTAGGGAAGAAAGCTAGAACTGCAGCTAGGAATGTTAGTGAAAAAGCTTTATGTTTAATAGAAAGGAGAAAGGACTTGTACAAGAATTATCTGAGTGATAGATCGTATGAAAACAAAAGAAATGTAAAGAAAGTGGAGAAAATATTAAAATATGAAATAAGGAGGTGTGAAGTGGAGGCCATGGATAAAACTTCCGAGGATCTGGAAGATGCAGCTAGACGGCATAATAGTAAAATATTGTACTGGCATGTTAATAAATTGAGAGGGAGTAGTCAGTCTGGACTTGTCCCAGTTAAAGATAGGAATGGGGTCGCAATTAAGGATAAGGAAAAACTAAAGAGAGATGGGCCGAACATTTTGAGAACTTGCTTAACCGAGATAGAGTTGCAGGAAAAAATATAGAGGAAAATGAAAAAGTTTGTGATACTTTGGATGTGAAGGAAGATTTGTTTTGGGAGGAGGTATTAGCAACAGTACCATAAGGATTAAAGAATAATAAGGCTCCAGGTGCTGATAGGGTGGTAAATGAGTTTCTTAAATATGGTGACTATGAGGTTAGAAATAAGTTATTGAAGATTATGAATATGATTTTTGAAAAAGGGGAAGTGCCTAACGATTTTAGGAAAACCTTAATTAAGCCACTTTATAAGAAAGGTGATAAAAGTGAGTGTGGTAATTATCGAGGCATTAGTCTGGTCTCTGTAGGTAGTAAATTACTTAGTAATATGATATTTTTTAGACTGAGAGATGCCGTAGACAAAGTTTTAAGAGAAGAGCAATGTGTTTTTAGAAAAGGTAGAGGATGTGTCGACCAAATTTTCACTCTTAGGCTAATAATTGATAAGTGCCTGAGTTTTCAAACACCTTTGGTCCTCAGTTTTAGAGATTACGAGCAAGCGTTCGATTCTGTTGATAGAAGTGCTTTTGTAAAGGTTTTATCCTTGTATGGTATACCAGACAAATACATTAAAGTGATTAGTGCTATGTACGAGAATAACACTGCTGCGGTTAAGGTAGGAAATGAGGTTAGTAGCTGGTTTTGTGTTAAATCAGGAGTTAAGCAGGGCTGTGTTCTATCCCCCTTTATATGGATTATTTTGATGGACTTTGTTTTAAGGAGCATAGGAAAGGCAATAGGAGACCACGAAATCAAATGGGGAGGAAAAAGTCTCCTGGACTTGGATTATGCTGATGATTTAAGCATCCTAGATAAAAGTGTGAGGAAAATGAATGAAGTTTTAGAGGTTTTGCGAGTTCAGGGTGCTAGTATTGGTTTGAAAATTAGTGTTAGGAAGACTAAGTCACTAAGGCTAGGAATAAGTGAAGACGAAAAGGTGACGTTGGTTAATGAAAAGATTGATCAGTTGGACAGCTTCACTTACCTGGGTAGTATTATTAGTAAGGATGGTGGGAGCAGTGAATATGTTAAAAGTAGAAGAGCCAAGGCTCAGGGTGTTATTTACATTGTTAAAAAAAAAGTCTGGAAGAATAGGAAGATAAGTCTGAAAACCAATATTAAAATATTAGAAACTACAGTGATGACAGGGGTCAAATGTGGCTTTGAAGCATGGACGATCCGAAAAGCGGATGAATATTTGCTAGATATGTTCCAAAGAAATTGCTTAAGGATTGTTCTGGGTACCCAGCTGACTGACCGTATTTCAAACAATAGGCTATACGAAAAATGGGTTCAATACCGCTCTCTAGGGCTATAATGAAAGAGAGGTTGAGGTGGCTAGGGCACGTTATGCGGATGAAGGATGACAGATTGCCGAAGATTGTTCTTTTCGGCCATCCATCTAGGGCTAAACGGAAAGCAGGTCGTACCCGTCTGGGGTGGGAGGAAGTCATAAAGAAAGATTTAAAGGAAATGGGAACTTCGTGGGTGGGTGTAAAAAGAGAGGCTTTGAAAAGATTGGGGTGGAGGAGGATCTTGCGTAGCTATGTTGGCCTCAGGCGGCTTGGTGCTGCGGTGAGTTGTTAGTAGTAGTAGTAGTAGTAGAGCCAAACTTGCTCCCGCCATTTACCCGTTCCGCTGCCATTTAAACATTTGCCTCTCAATTATTTGGGCTATCTGTCTTGGCTATTCTCTTTCTACATTTGGCCATGTCTTGATGAAACCTACAGCAAAATACCTGATAACTTCAATTCAAAATCAACGGACTCGGTCGAGGCCTTCGGCGCAGAACTCATAATCCATTAAACTGAGGACTGAAGGTGTTCAATCACTCAGGTACTTCTCAATTATCAACCTTAGAGTGAAAATTTGGTCAACATATCTTCTACCCTTCTTAAAACCGTGTTGTTTTTCTCTTAAAATTTTGTCTACAACATCTCTAAGTCTAAAAAATATCCTCATACTAAGTAATTTACTACCTACAGAAATTAGGCCAATGCCTCTAAAATTACCACACTCACTCTTATCACCTTTCTTATACAGAGGTTTAATTAGGGTTTTCCTAAAATCGCAAGATGCTTTTCAGTAGTAAGAATGTATAATGTCCAGGACAAGATTGCATATTACGGTCAAATACTCTATATTATGGACCTATAAAGTGACCAAGCAAGTTATATTTGGAAGCAGGGACGAGATTGTGTAATGCAACCAGACTGGTTTCTGTGCCAACGCCTATTTTCTGGGCCTATCAGAGAGATACAGAGAGTACTCCATATACGGTAACTTGAATAATAATTGGATTGAAATATAAGTAGTGATTTTCATTGTAGTTCTTGTTAGTAAGAGAATTGAATTTAGAGAGAGCGGTTTATTTGTGACGATATTAGTAAGGAAATAGAGTGGTACATTTACACTATTGAAGCTTTAAGGTGGAGTATGTAGAAGCAACGATACAAGGGCAAGAGTACCAAGCGTGGCAGTGGAAATAGCACCAGGATGTAGAGTATGCCTTTAATGGGACGAAATGTATGCTCGATATGTGATATCATTGAGCAAATTTAAGTTGGAGGAGCAATTATGCTTTGCTGCAAAACTGAACATTGTGCATATAAATAGACTTCAAGCTGCATTAGATACACTAGTAAAATATATTGAGGAAGATAAATTGAATCAGTGATTATTATTGTTTTAATTATACTCAATAAAATTGTTTCTAAATCGAAGATATTTTTCTTTCTATAGTAGGTTAGCATTTATTTTTTAAAGTAGATAAAAAAGAATCATGGTTAGTCCGATACACTAGTAAAATATATTAAGGAAGATAAATTGAATCAGTGATTATTATTGTTTTAATTATACTCAATAAAATTGTTTCTAAATCGAAGATATTTTTCTTTCTATAGTAGGTTAGCATTTATTTTTTAAAGTAGATAAAAAAGAATCATGGTTAGTCCGATGTTGGTTGTGAGAGTGTTAGGACTACAAAAAATGGATACATTTGAGAAAGAGAAAATCATGGGGAATCTTGTGTTTATGGAAAAACGTTTTATTCTAGATAATAATTTTCTTTAGTTATCAGTTCAAAGGAAGATATTTTCTCAAGGAATGCTTATCGATATAATGAAAACTGATTCGCCGTCACTAGACTATTGCATCAAGCTTTTATGTCACGGTCCAAAGGCATTTACACAATTCATTGATATATTAATCACGAGAGGACAAAATGATATTGTGGATTTGCTTTTAAACACGCACACTAGGAAATTTAAGAGTTTTTTCGCCAGAAAGATGTTGTTCAAGGATGATTTACTCCTCTTTTTCTCTCTCTCCCACTCAATTTATTGATCATAGCTCAGTTTCATTTTGGCGGTGAGAGTGTCAACACATGAAAAAATGTTTGCATACATGTCCACTGTGTATGTCTACACTGGGCAGCTGGAAATCATGTGAGAATTGTAAAATGATTGATGAGAACGATGAAAAGTGCAGATTATGCAACCCGTGTAAATTCCATAGAGGATATGCTATACAAATTAAAGGTTGTAATTCCTGTCTTTAAGGGAAGTTTGACTCTCATCCTAGAAGACACCTATGTTGTAATTGTCACTATGATAAATGTAATCAGTGGGATAAAATATATCCTGGTATGACTGGAAAGAATCCTAAACGTGATTTTAGTTTATTGCTAAGAGATTGGTATCGTCGTGGCTTTAGATTGTTTTGGGAGGAGGAGCCAGGTCCAGGTTCAACTGTTGGAACAACAAAAGAATTTGGTTTTTACGTCCTCGTTTCGAAGACAATGGCTACTATGATTTTAGGCCTACTGATTTTTATTTGGCTGTTACGGAATGTGATTCGCCACTTGAGGACTCTGTTTTCGACATTACTTCAAATAAGCAGATTAAAACATAAGAATTTTAAAAGATGAATTAGAGTAGTATCATTGACTATACAAAGAGATATGATAAGAGTGAAATTACACTGTACTGTAGGCAATGTGACACTGACATTGCAGCACATCAGGATCTGTATACTGTGAATTTAGATAATCTACCTCCATTACTTGTTCTCGATAAATAGCTATATGTGGTAGAAGATGAAATCTAAAGATTAGAACATTCGTTTTTATCATTTATATGCATTATTTTTATTAATAAACCATTTTACATACATTTTTGAATATTTTGTTCGCAGGGCACTAAAATAAATATTAAACACGCTTGAAAGCATATTTTCCACTAGAAAGTCATTCAATTGCGGAAAGTCAACGTAAATGTTGAGAATCGGCTTGTAGGTATAGCAACGACATCTGAACATCCAAAAGAGTAGTGCATGAAAGCCGCAGGTCTTAGTCGTTAAATCCTGTACTCTCCTCTGATTTTGAATAATAGTTTTCCCACTGCTCTCAATAAAGTTGTTGATGTGTAGAGTGTAGAATTTATATGATAGGCCAAGAGGATCAAAAAATTCAGTATTCTTCGCTGTTTGAAAGATGCATAGCCAATGACCCGTCTTAAAAGTCGATGGACTGCTATTAACAATGACAAGGGTATTGTTAACACTCGAATTTTTCAATGAAGCCCGATGGTATGCAATAGGACTTGTACTGGGACAAGTATGAATCCATATTAAATACGCTGATTTTTTTGTTTGTGTTCATGGTGCTAGGTCTAGTAGAACACTGCCGTCAGGTGCGATTCCCCAATAGGTTTCAAATTGACTCAATGATATTAGCGTGATACTCTCAGTCACGGCATTGGCAAATGTTCACTCTAAATGCACATTCCCCGTCAGTACTATGCTCAGATTCTGGGTGTTAGACAGGTCCAAAACAATAACACCATGCTTTTTGAAAACATTGAATCGGTTATTTCATTTTCAAATAGTTGTGAAGCATTATCTAAGGATTACATGGTCAACTCATACAGAGTTCTGTAGGATTTTTATGGGATGATAGAGTTTACTGTGGGTTTCCATTCACTTTGCACACAAGGCCAGATAGACCAAAAAATTAAATTATGAGGATATGCAGTCCAGGATCCCACGACACTAGCACTCTTTACAAAGGCCAAAATTAGTTCTGATGGGATTTCTCCATAGTTAAATGATTAGTCAGTATAACTGCGAGAACCAGTGGCAGTGTGATGTTGATTGGTGATCGTATGGGGGACAAGGAGTTTAATGCTGTTACCATTGGCTCTTAGCTTTTCCACAGCTAATGCAACAGAGCTCATGACCTGTTGTTTTCGAACATGAAGAATTGCCGACGTGATAATGAAATTTGCATCGGGTGCTGCAGCAACTGTTTTTCTCAAAGTGAAATTCAATGGGGCTAGTTGCAACTTTCTGTCAATCTTGACATTGGGGGATAACCATTGGGATATATTGAATATATCATGATTTAGTTTTCCAACTAGATGATACTTCTTGGTCACTGAAGCAGTTAACTCACCGTCAGTATCAACACCAGATCGATATTCATAGCCCAGTGACTGTCATCTCAACTCCTTATATGCCTTTGTTGTCATCATCATAAATTGTATGTAGCTTGCATAGTTGGATAAATTATTGCTAGTGCTCACCAATGCTCCATTAATAAATACATTAATTTGTTTGAACAGGTTTTGTAGAATACAGTTTTCATAGGACAGGCCATCGGCAGCAGTTGGAGTTGTATTGTCTGACTTTTTCTTCACTGCAACATTTAAATCAATGAAATTTATTGATAAATCGATGAGATAGTCTTCATTGGAAAATGTCTGAAAGTGTATTTTCTGAGAGGGGTTGTTGAGGAGGAAATTGTTCATAATAGCCGTATTTGACAGTGACATCAACATTTTCAGCATTGAATAGATTCAATGAGGAGCTGATCGATGGATGCGACTCCTTTTGCGGCAGATAGGTCATCTTAAGAGAAGAAATCCTTCTTCAATCAAACAATCTTTTTCTTCTTCTTCTTCTTATTGGTCTTCTTGGTTCTACTCCTCAAAGTCGTTGTTGACCTCCTTCGCTTCCCAGCTGGGTAGAGACTGATGAGTGAATGATGACCACTCATCCTTTTTAATCCCTTCCTATTTTGCTGAGATTTTAATTGCTCACCAACGGCTCTTGCTGAAGATCTAATATTTTCCTTAAAACTCTCGTTGAAATTTTTACCCGACCCCCAGTCCTGTAGTGTTGAGGCAGCGAAATTTGATGCAGCAGGTACAAGATATTGTCTGGCAAGGGGTAGTGCAGAACAAAATAGCCTAGCAAACCAGCTACCAAGACCATAGCCAGACATTGTAGTGCGCCCCTTGTAATAGTCTTATCCATGACCTATTTGACGTTGACTCAGAGCACCAACATAGCAGTCAATTTCAGGACAGATAAATGCAATTCTTCTGTTGTTAATTTTAGTAGTGACGACGATGGGTCGAAAATCACATGTAATAACAACTAAACCCTTTGTTATTGCTAGAGGGTCACCCAATTCACTTCTTGGTGTTAACTGACAGAGTTCCAATTACGAAGTGTTTACAGGAACATACTGAAGATGCTTTATATTATAGTGATGAACATGTTCATGGGTTGTTTTTGTTCAAGAACACGTAGGAGGTGGACACTTGAATTAAAAACCCTCGATGTTTCCACAAAGGATCCATAAAGAAATATGCAAGAGTCCGAGGTGAAACCAGGCGGAAAATCAGCAAAAATAACATGATCCATCCCTCTAACAGTGCCAGCGTTTTTACAATTCATCATATTCTGTTTAAAGCCAAGAACATCTCTCGGATTATCATTGAGATGAATCATAGCAATGACAACAGATTAGGTAATGGAAATCCTATTGTGTTCCATTGAATAATTAAAATAGAATGTGCCATTCCATCGATATGAGATGTTTCTATTGATTGTACGACGCAAATCCGTCATAGTACCATATTCTTTATATTTCAATGTGACATGTGGATATTTGCTAGATTTATGTGCTTCAACTCATTCATACTCGACAAAGAGTGACCAATAGAACGGTATAACTTTTAAATCATACACACGATCCTTTCTCAGGATATCATAGTTATAATTGAGAATACAGTCGACAAGAGCCACTTCACACTTTCCGTCATCAAATTTGACGGCGGGGGAGAGTTTCGTCTAAAATCACTTGTCTTATTCAAGTCATTGTAGAGAGGATCGGAGACGTTGGATATAAATGTTACATAAAAATCATTGGGCATTGTCAATATCTTTAACACCGATCCAAGAATCAAAATTAGAGTTGTATCGTAGCCACCGAACAAGTAACTCTTTCTTACCCCTGCGAGTACGAGTCTTTAATGTCTTATGAATTTAATAGATTCACTATTATTTTTAACTTTTTGTAGTTCATAGTCATAAAATCCGTCCAGAATCTCTTCATCTTTGGTATCTCGCAGACGATAAGTTATGGGTTTGGTATCTAGGATTTTTGCCATTCATTTATATTATTACTTGTTGTATGTTTTTTGCTATGATTGTTTATTTAATTTCTGTTCGTTTTGGGTTTCATTTATTCTTTATTAGTAATTTCTGGTCGTTTTTAGTTTGAATTTTAAAATGTATTTGTATCTCCATATCTTAAGTTTAAAATTTCCTTTAATTTTCTTTGAAAAACATATTTTTCTGAAATTTTTTTTTAATTAATTTTAAAAAAAACAAAGTTTTTCCGAGGGAAGTAAAAAAGCGAAGTTGAAACTTAAACGGACAAAAATTATTACTTCACAGCCTATTTAATACATATCAATAAAAACAGTACAAATAATCCCACTAATTATGTTTCCCTATACTTTTAGGATTATACAAAATTAGCGCTTTACTGAAAACACAAATAATGTAAAAATATAATATATTTTACAAAATAAAATTATTATCAATCCCTTTTAAGATCAATCCCTTTTAAAATAAAGCAACAATCCATTTTAGGTTTTTGCTTTATTTTTTACGTTTAATTTGGTATCACTTTTGCTTAATGGCTTAGTTCAATGACTGGCTCTCGTTTTGGTTCTGAATAGGACATGTCATGATTAGTTTGTACACAGGTTCGAAGCAATACTATCATAATAGTATTAGGACTATAGAGTAGCTTTAGAATTTGTATCAGAGCTTGAAATTCACTGTTGTATACAGAGAAATAATCAGATTTCCAGAGTTCATCTTATTTCTTATTTGATCTTCATTTCAAGTAATACTATAGCATATTTTTTACTATTTAAGACTGTATATTACCCACTATTGGTATCATAGCAGGCGAGACCAAAATGCTGATGATAAATCAATTCAATATTTCTATTCAATAGTCAATTCAATAGTTATTAAAATATTTAGTTTTACGCTTATATTTTTAAGATAATTTTAATTGTATACTGAAAGTTACTGATGTCACAACTGGTGTAAGACTATGAAAAACCTTATAGATTCATTTAGTGTTGTCAGGCTACATACCCACTTTTGACTGTTAAATCAATAATCCTGTTTTTTATACTCGACTCTTGGGTTTTCAGTAAAGCGCTACTTTTGTTTAATCCTAAGAACATACGGAAACATAATTAGTTGGTTTATTTGTACTAGCTTTATTGAAATGCATTAAATAGGATGTGAAGTAATAATTTTTTTCGCTTTAAGTTTCATCTTCCCTCTTCACTTCCTTCGGTAAAACTTTGTTTATTTTTTAAATTAGTATTTCCGTTAAGTCTCGGTTTTAGTGCATTGGAGATGACAGTTTTTTTTTCTATTGTTACAATTCTGTATTATCTATTTAATTCTATGAATTTTCAAAACTTTGCCATTTACTTGTCCTTCCTGGTTATTTTATCTTTGATTTTAAATAAAATACATTCAAATACATATTCCTGCGCAAAATATTTTCCATTATGAGGTAATTTACCATTATGTTTTGTTTTGTTCAACAGTTCAACTATAAATCACGACCATGATTACCTTTACGGGGGTGCCAATAGAGGATGAGGGGTAAAATTTTATCCCCCCCTCTAAGATTTTAAAAGTTACCTTTTTTAGCATCTTTATTTTTTGAAATGAAAAATCTCCCCCCCCCCCTCCCCTACATTTACGTGAATTGGCCCTACTGCCTTACTTAAATTGTGAACATTGTTATGGTTCTTTGCCTGTTTTCATTGGACAATCTTGTAGGGTTGCATCCTATTTCGAGTACATATTTGTTAAGATAATAATAAAGGAATCATTTTTTTCCCGAAATTTTTTTCTAGAATTTAAATTGTCTAGTTATCATGTTTACAATTTCCTACCTACCATATTTGCAATTTCCCTTTCCTATTATATTGGTTCTCTTATTGTTACATTCTGAAACTTACCATCTAGTTTTTGTTTTTACCTGCAATTTCTGCTAAAGAAATTTTGTTTTTGATCGATTTAAAAAAAAAAAAACATCCACAAAAGCTAGAAGAGCCTAAAAAGAGAGCAATGAATAGAATTGAAATAAAATAGTGGACAAGATATATCATTGAGAAGGTAAATCTTCATCAATACAACAAGTTGCAATAAATTTACGACACTAGCCAACTGAAGGCAGCACTCGATGTGTCAAGTAGCTGGAAGGGTGTCATGTAGGTCCGGTAACTTAATACATAGTTAACTGGAGAGCACTGAAAACCATATGAATCTTGAAGAGTCTTGGAAAGTATAAACAAAATCAAATTGAATATTAGATGTATAATGATATTAATTGATGAAAGATTCATCAGTTCAAGATTTTTTTTTTCACTGTAATTTTTATTTTCATTTTCAATACTGTAAGAACAGGAAAAGAATAAATTTGAAATATACGAGTAATTCATTTTCAGTGAAGTGCCAATGACGCAGAAGGCTTTAGGTTTTACAGTTAAAGAGGGAGGCAGTATCCAAATTTTGTTTGTATTGAAACTATATTCGTCTTGACCAATCTTGGAAAGAACTAATAAATTAAACTGAATATTTTATGTACAATGATATTAGTTGCTGAAAGCTCATCAGTTCAAAATTTTACTGTAGTTTTAATATTTATCTTCAATATTAATAACAAAAGACAACATTTGTAATATAATTCGTTTTCTGTAAAGCGCCAATGACGCAGTAGGTTTTAGGCTTATGCAGTGAGGCAATACCCAAACTCTTGTTTGTAGTTATTTTTAGTCGATTCAAACTTGACTTGCATATTTAGTTTAAGTTTCACTCGTTTTAAGATTTATTTATTCATTTACATTAATATATATTGTATGTTTTTTCGCATTGATTGTTTATTTAATTTCTGTTCGTTTTAAGTTTCATTTATACTTCAATAGCAAACTATTTTTTTTTCGTTTTAAGCTTGATTTTGATATTCAATCTAAGCATTACTCGCTTTAAGATCTATTTATTCATTTTTATTATTGTATGTTTTTTGCTATAATTGTTTATTTTCGAAGACCACACTGCCTTTCCATGACGATAAATAAAAGTTCAAATGGGGATAAAATCCTTTTAATAGACAGTGATGATGATAACAGGGATAGAAATTCACAAAAATACCAGATATTTCGGTAACATATACAGTGACCGTCATCAGTAGTAAAACTCTTTTTTACTACTGATGACGGTCACTGTATATGTGACCGAAATATCTGTTATTCTTGTGAATTTCTATCCCTGTTATCATCATCACTGTCTATTAAAAGGATTTTATCCCTATTTGAACTTTTATTTTATTGTTTATTTAATTTCTGTTCGTTTTGGGTTTCATTTATTCTTTAATAGTCATTTCTGGTCGTTTTGAGTTTGAATTTTAACAGTTATTTGTATCTCCTGAGCTTAGGTTTAAAATGGTCTTTACTTTTCTTTGAAAAACTTATCTTTCGGAAAGTTTTTTTAATTAATTTTTGTTCGTTTTTGATTGCAAAAGGTTTCAAGTTCTTATGGCATGGAGGGGGGGGTTGCTTACTGTCCGATTATTCTTGACTTTAAAAAACGGATCTAGAACTTTCAATTGAGATCAAATGAGGCTTTTTTCAAAGTCTATACGACTACCTCTTTGATAAAACCCTTATATATGAACAATAGACAAATTGCATAACTTGTGGACAGCGATTGACAACAATGAATGGATTGAAAAAATAGCAAGTTTAATTAACGCAATCTTGCTTTAATTAAGTAAATTAAATTACTTTAGACTACGTTAGGGGGAGTTCCCCCCTCGCCCCTCCCCGGGATCCGCCATTGCCTTACACTCTCTGTTTCTTTCCGTGTTAGGGAGGAGAGTAGATGCCTAATAGGTGTGTGTTAATACCAAAACATTCTAACTATCATTGAACCGTTAGGTATAAACAGAATTAGTTCAACGGAAGGGGTGGGGAAAAAGGTGGGGGGAGGGTTTATTTGCCATTCGATCAATTTTGACTCTTAAGAGCTGGACTAGAACTTCCAATTTTTGTTTGTTTTTGATTGCAAAAAGTTTCAAGTTTTTATGGCGTGGGGGGGGGGGGGAAGTTGCTTACTGTCCGATTATTCTTGACTTTAAAAAACGGATCTAGAACTTTCAATTGAAATCGAATGAAGATTTTTTCAAAGTCTATACGATTACCTCTTTGATAAAAACCTTATATATGAACAATAGACAGCTTGCATAACTTGTGGACAGCGATTGACAACAATGAATGGATTGAAAAGTAGCAATTCTAATTAACGAAATCTTGCGTTAATTAAGTAAATTACATTACTTTAGACTACGTTAGGGGGGCGCCCCCCTCGTCTTTCCCCTGGATCCACCACTGCCTTACACTCTCTGTTTCTTTCCTTGTTAGGGAGGAGAGCAGATACCTAATAGGTGTGTGTTAATACCAAAACATTCTAACTCTCATTGGGCCTTCAGGTATAAACAGAATTAGTTCAAAGGAAGGGGTGGGGGAAAAGGGTGGGGGGGGGTATTTGCCCTTAGATCAATTTTGACTCTTAAGAGCTGGACTAGAACTTCTAATTTCCAATCAAATGAGCCTTCTCTGAAGTTTATACGAGAATCCCTTCCTGCCCCCGGGCCCTGGGGGGTTTTGTCGACCCCAGACTTTTGTTACTTAACCTTTCAACTATTTTAACAAAATGAGATGTTTAACCCTTGCATAGAAAGCAGCTCTGGGGGGAAAATAATAAAAAATATTGAAGCTATATAAGATTTATTAATTTATTTATGTTTGAACCAGTTATCTTTATGTATGTAAGATATTTAGTTTTAATTTCTGTTCGTTTAGGGTTTTTGTTTATTCTTAAACAGTAATTTCTTATCTTTTTGAGTTTTAGCTATAATAGGAATTAATTTCTGCTGGTCCCGAGTTCAATATGGCTCTTTAATCTTCTTAGAAAACTTATATTTATGTAAGGTTTTTTTTTAAATTAATTATAATAAAACATTGAAGCCTTATGGCCTTTACAATAGACAGCTTAATTACATGCCTCTGAAAAATCAAACGTGACTTTTTCACGAAACAATGAATGGATCGAAATAATAGCTTCTAAAAACAGTAGCTAGGTTATTCCATTTGTTGATGCAGAAAGAACAGGGTCGTTTTGTTTAGACCAATTTTTGGATTTTTTTGTGCCACAATAATTTATCATTTATCGCAAAGTATGTATTTTAACCTTATTTTAAGTATGGCTGTAATTTTAAGTGTTTTATAATAGATTTACTATGTGTTCTTCCCATACAAAACTTTACCTTATTAAAATCTTTGCAGTGGGGGCAGCGTATTTGGCATAAAGAGGAAAACTTTAGCGTAGACAGTAGGAGAGGGGGAGGGTGAGGTTGGAGACTCATCCAATACGGGGTGGAACTTCACTTATCTCCTCCGTTCCCGATTTAGGAGATTAGAGAGACTCTTTGGGCTGTAGAATGTTGGACCGTTTGAGTTGTGACTGTGTAATGGTGAGCTCCATGACCCATGATTTGGGTGAGCCTCAACTCATAATATGCAATTTCGATTAATTGTTCCGTGTTATGTGCATATATTATTCTATATATGTTATTTTGAGTTAAACTTTTATCGCATTGCGTTCATTTTTAAGCCTTGAGATAAAAACTTAAACCTTAGCGTAAATAGTGGTGGGGGGAAGTGTCCCTCACACATGCATAATTGAGCAGCCAAAGAGAAAGTAATACAAATGAAAATAATCTGTCTTTTGAAAATGTCTTTTATCAAACGACACGAAAATAATCGTGTAAAGGAACCTGAAGTGGTATATCTGACATTTCCGTTGATTCTTTATCCCCGTTACTTTCAGTTGTGAAATTTAGAATATTATCGAATGGGTTTAGTCGTCCCCTCCCTGAATAATTCGCATTTAGAAAACTCACCACCTGGGAAACTCCTCCCCCCTCCAAGAACATTTTCTTTTCCTGCTGATAATTCTCCCGCATTAAATTCCACCCAGCAGAAACTTCCCAGCCGTGGAATATGCTCCCCCAAACATATTCCCCTCAGACAGTTTTGGATATTCCAAAAAATGAAAGCTGTAATTTCTACTCAACTTTTTAGGTCAAAAGCAATGCTATAGCGTCACCTAAGTAAAGAGCCATAAGGGTTCAATGAATTAATACTTATTTATTTTTCCAGGGGCACTTTATGTGGAAGAGGTGGTCGCATAAACTTTGGAACGGGGTTCATTGAGTTATAAATTAAAAGTTATAGTGCCCTTACACCAGGGACGGATCCAGATTTTTTTTGGGAGGGGGGAAGGCAAAATAGGTTGATCGATAAACTTGCGTTAGGAGCAAGTTTAATTAACGCAAACTTGCGTCAATTAAGTAAATTATACTACTTTAAACTACGTTAGGGAGCGGGGCTATTTTCCCTCCAATCTCTTTTGACTCTTAAAAGTGAACAAGAACTTTCAATTTTCAATCAAATGAGCCCTCTCTAAAGTTTATACGAGCATCCCTTCCATAAGAAAATAATATGAAGAATTCGGAGAATCTTTAAATTACAACCCTTACCCTGAGGGCTGTGGGGGAGTTATAATCCTCAAAGACCTAATTTCCAGAACTTAAAATTACGTGTAATAAGAGGCCTGTCTCAAAATTTTGATTGGATGTGTTTGGGGAAAAGGTGGGTTAGTTGCCCTCAAATCACTTTTGACTATTAAAAAGGGCACTGGCCCTTTGAATTTCCAATCGAATGAGCCTTTTTTGAAGTTTCCACGACACCACCTTCTATAAAAACCTTATACGCTCCAAGGGTATAACTTAAAACCCTTGCCTTGATGGTTTTGGGGGAGTGTCCTCTTCAAAAACATATTTTCTATCTGAAGATCAAATATGCTGAACAAAATGGTCATCTCAAAATTTTGATTGGATGTGTTTGGTGGGATGATGGGCGTGGGGGGGGGGGGGGTAGTTGCCCTCCAATCACTTTCGACTATTAAAAACGGCACTAGCCCTTTAAATTTCGAATCGCATCAGCTTTTTTTAAAGTTTGTACGACAACGCCTTCTATAAAAACCTTACATACCCCCCGGGCATAACTTAAAACCCTTGCCTTAAGGGTTGTGGGGGAGTGTCCTCCTCAAAAATATATTTTCTATCAAGAAATCAACTACGCTGAACAAAATCGCTATCTCAAAATTTTGATTGGATGTGTTTGGGGGAACGATGGGCGTGGGGGGGTAGTTGCCCTCCAATCACTTTCGACTATTAAAAAGGGCACCAGACCTTTGAATTTCTAATCGAATGAGCCTTTTTTGAAGTTTCTACGACAACACCTTCTATAAAAAAAAAAACCTTATATGCCCCCAGGGCATAACTTAAAACCCTTGCCCTGAGGGTTGTGGGGTATTGTCCTCCTCAAAAACATATTTTCTATTTGGAACTCAACTATGCAGAACAAAATGGCTATCTAAAAAACTTTAATGGATGTCTTTGGGGAAATGATGAGCGTGGGGGGGCTAGTTATCCTCCAATCACTTTCGACTGTTATAAAGGGCACTATCCCTTTGAATTTCCAATCGAATGAGCCTTTTTTGAAGTTTTTACAACAACGCCTTCTATAAAAACCTTATATTCCCCCAGGGCATAACTTAAAACCCTTGCCCTGAGGGTTGTGGGGGAGTGTCCTCCTCAAAACATATTTTCTATTTGGTAATCAACTATGCTCAACAAAATGGCTATCTCAAAATTTTGATTGGATGTGTTTAAGGGTATGATGAGCGTGGAGGGGCTAGTTACCCTCCAATCACTTTCGACTATTAAAAAGGGCACTATCCCTTCGAATTTCCAATCGAATGAGCCTTTTTTGAAGTTTTTACGACAACGCCTTCTATAAAAAAAACCTTATATGCCCCCAGGGCATAACTGAAAACCCTTGCCCTGAGGGTTGTGGGGGAGTGTCCTCCTCAAAAACATATTTTCTATCTGGAAATCAACTGCGATTAAAAAATGGCTATCTCAAAATTTTGATTGGATATGTTTGGGGAAATGATAGGCGTGGGTGGGGGGGGCTAGTTTCCCTTTAATCACTTTCGACTATTAAAAAGAGCCCTAGCCCTTTCAATTTCCAATCGAATGAGCCTGTTTTGAAGTTTCTATGACAACTCCTTCTATAAAAACCTTATATGCCCCCAGGGCATAACTTAAAACTCCAATCATTTTCTACTATTAAAAAGGGCACTAAAACTCTCAATTTCCAATCGAATTAGCCTCCTTTGAAGTTTCTAAGACGGCCCCTTCTGTATGAAGTGCCTCTGGTAAAAATAATAAATAATAAAACATCGAAGCCGTATGGCCTTTACTATAGGCAACGCTACAGCACTGCCTCTGATTTGACCGAGGGCAATGTTCAACTGCCAGAAGTAGTTAAGCAACAAGTAAAGCAACATTGTTCCATTGTACGTGCATTGGCCTGTAAAAAGAAAGGAAAACTTTTTCAAAGGAAACGTCTTCTTCAAGCGGGCGGTAGCTTTTTTAATTTTACTGTCACTAATTGCAGGAGTTGTAAACAGTTTTCTCTAGATGGTTAAACCCTATAAATTGGCTCCAATAGAACTCGACCTCTCACCCGTGGAACACTTTGAGGACAATCTGAGTAAATTAATTGACAATGAGAATATTGAGGATGATAAAAAACTACTTTTACTTCAAGATACACTTCACCGAGTGGAAAAACATAAGCCTTATCCTGCGAGAGCCAGTATCATTGAACACAAAAAAGAACCATATCCTCAGAATTCTTCTGCTATCACTGGAACACAATTAAAGAAGGAGGAATCGGTTTCAATAGTGTCGAGAATTACAAATGTATTGCCACACTCCTATCGTGAACAAAGTAAACGACTCATAACATATTTACTGGAAAAAGTGACTGTGCTTGCGGGAAAGCTGTCGTTATCGGCAGGTCTTACTGCGCAATATAATTTACGTCGTATTATGTAAATAATTGTTAGGTGGGCGAGTTTCCTTTTTTGTTTTTTTTGTTTTGTTTTTTTTCTTGATGTACTCCGCTCTTTTTCATAGTGGGTAATAAATAAATTATTATTATTATTATCATTATATCTCAAGGAAAGGGGTCAAGATCATATTCAAGTTGATAGCACTGGGAAAAAGATTATAATTCAGGGCAAGAGCTATAATCTACACGATCTAATCTATAATATGGTTACAAATCGTAAAGGACTTTTATCATTTGACAGTCATCTATACAAGTTTCTAAATACATTAAACTTCCACAAAAGCCTTATTAGCAATAGGCAAATTCTAAAAAAATTAAATGAACGTACTCCTTTCTCATCATCAACAACATTAAAACATTAAGAAGAAGAAGAAGAAGAAGAAGATGAAGAATATTTTAAATCAATCTTGGAATACACGCACACCTAGTGGAAACATTGATTTGGCAATAAAAAGGATGAGTAGGAGGACCACACTGCTGATAGCTAGACAATAGCGAAGACGTATCAAGTCAACATCACCACCACCATCATCACCCATTAGTATACAGAAAGTAGTGGACGTTACACTACGTGTACGTTCAAAATGGTTGAAGTTCTGAAACGTGTAAATGAAAATATTGGTGAAGCGGGAAGTTTAAGTCCCCCCCACCACTCTTTCCAAAGTCACTGGTGTTCACATTAAAAGTGCACAAGGCTATCTACGAAATGAATCAAGTTACACTCTACATCGAAATCATAGGCTTCATTCTAATCACTATCGAAAAACTAAAGCCTTTTTCCCCTTACATATAATGCAAGCAGATCTCTTAACTCTAGACAAGCTTCATAGGCGTCACAATGCACCGTCCAAGTACATTCTACTTGCAATCAGTGTTTTTAGTTGCTTTGCATATGCCATTCCATTGCGGTCAAAGAGAGGTGTTGAAGTTGCTCAGGCTATAGAAAGTATTCTCGAACAAGTTTCATATACAAAAATTCAAACGGATTGGGGTAGTAAATTTGTTAATCCCCATGTTGAAAAATACTAGTGAAGCATAATACAATGCTCTATCATAGTCATTATCCTATAAAGGCTGCATTGGCCAAAAGATTGATAAGAACTATCCTACTTTTAAATTTCAGATATTACACATTGAATAATACACCTGCTTTTATTCATGATTTAAATAAAATCATTTTAATTTATTATCAACGACCCCATCGATCATTGTCCAATTGGAAAAAACCCCACGGGAAGTTCATCATTTTGATCTTGATACATATGATACTTTTCTTAAACAATATTCCAATGAAACGATTGGGAAAAAATTCAATGTTGATGATACTGTTCGAATTAATAGAACAGCTAATGTTTTTGAAAAGGGTAAATACTTGTGGTCCACTGAACTTTTTAAAGTGGCAAAAATCCTAGATACCAAATCCATAACCTATCATCTGCGAGATACCAAAGATGAAGAGATTCTAGGCAGCTTTTACGACTAAGAACTACAAAAAGTCAAAAATAATTGTGAAATCTATCAAATTGAAAAGATATTAAAGACTCGTACTCGCAGGGGTAAGAAACAGTTACTTCTTTCGCGGCTAGGATACAACTTTGATTTTGATTCTTGAATCGGTGTTGAAGATACTGACAATGCTCAATGATTTTTATGTAACATTTATGTCCAACGTCTGCGATCCTCTCTACAATGACTTGAATAAGACAAGTGATTTTGAACGAAACTCTCCCCCGCTATCATTTTCGAGGACGGAAAGTGAGAAGTGGCTCTTGTCGACTGTAGTCTCAAAAATACCTATCATATCCAGAGAAAGGATCGTGTGTATGATATAAAAGTTATACCATTCGATTGGTCAAGTATGAATGGGTTGAAGTTCTTAAATCTGGAAAATATCCACATGTCACATTGAAATATAAAGAATATGGTACTATGACGGTGTGTGTCGTACAATCAATGGAAAAATCTCATATCGTAGGAATGGCAAATTCAATTTTAATTATTCAATGGAACACGATAGGATTTACATTACCTCATCTGTTGAAACTGAAATTATTCATCCCAATAATAATCTGAGAGATGTTCTTGGTTTTAAACAGAACTTGATCACTGGTAAAAACGCTGGCACTGATAGCGGGATGGATCATGTTATTTTTGCTGACTATCCACCTGGTTTCACTTCGGACTCTTGCATATTTCTTTATGCGTCCTTTGTGGAAACATCGAGAGTAGGTAATTCAAATGTCCCCCTCTTAAGTATTCTTGAACGAAAAACAAAACATGAACATGTTCATAACAATAACATTAAGCATCTTCAGTATGTTCCTGTAAACACTTCGTATTTAGAATGTCAGTTAACACTAAGAAGTGAATTGGGTGACCCTCTATCAATAACAAAGGGCTCAACTGTTATTACATGTCATTTTTGACCCATCGTCATCACTACCTAAAATGAACAATAGAAGAATTGCATTTATCTGTCCTGATATTGACTGCTATGTTAGTCCTTTAAGTCCACGTCAAATATGTCATGGATTGGACTATTACAAGGGGCGTACTAAAATATCTGGCTATGCTATTGGTAGCTGGTTTGTTAGGCTATTTTGTTCTGCACTACCCCTTGCCAGACAATATCTTGTACCTGCTGCATCAAATTTCGCTGCCTCAACACTAAAGGACTGAGAGTCGGGTAAAAATTTCAAGGAGAGTGTTAAAAAAAATACTAGATCTTCAGCAAGAGCCGTTGGTGAGCAATTAAAATATAAGCAAAATGGGAAGGGATTAAAAAGGATGCGTGGGCATCATTCACTCATCAGTTTTTACCCAGGTGGGAAGCGAAGGACATCAACATCGACTTTAAAGAATAAAAGGAAGAAGACCATTAAGAAGAAGAAGAAAAAGATTATTAGATCGAAGAAGGATTTCTTCTCTTAATATAACCTATCTCCCCCACAAAGAGTCACATCCATCAAGCTCCTTATTGAATCTATTCAATGCTGAAAATGTTGATGTCAGTATCAAGTATGGCTACTATGAACAATTTCATCCTCAACAACCCTACTCGGAAGATATACACTTTCAGATATTTTCCAATGAAGACTATTTCATTGACATATCATCAACTTTTATTGATTTAAATATTGCGGTGAAGAAAAAGTCAAATAATACAACCCCAACTGCTGCCGTTGGCCTGTCCTATGAAAACTGTATTCTACACAACCTGTTCAAACAATTTAATGAATTTATAAATGGAACACTGGTGAGCATTAGCAATAATTTATCCAACTACGCAAGCTATATACAATTTATGACGATGACTCCAAAGGCATATAAGGAGTTGAGAGGACAGTCACTAGACTATTAATAGCGATCAGGTGTTGATACTGACGGTGAGTTGAGTACTGCAGTGACCCAAAAGTATCATCTAGTTAGAAAATTAAATCATGAGATATTCAATATATCCCAATAGTTACCCCACAATGGCAAGATTGACATAAAGTTGTAACTAGCCCCATTGAAATTCATTTGAGAAAAACACTTGCTGCAGGACCCGAAGTAAATTTCATTATCACTTTGGCAATTCTTCATGTTCGAAAATAACAGGTCATGAGCTCTGTTGCATTAGCAGTGGAAAAGCTAAGAGCCAATGGTATCAACATTAAAATCCTTGTCCCCCGTACGATCACTAATCAACATCATATTGCCACTGGCTCTCGCAGTTATACCGATTCATCATTTATCAATGAAGAAATCCCATCAAAGCTCGCTTTGGCCTTTATGAAGAGTGCCAGTGCCATTGTATCCTAGACTGCACCCTCCCCCACGATTTTAACTTTTTTTGTCTATCTAGCCTTGCATGAAAAGTGAATGGAATCCCATTGTACAGCCTATAATTCGAAAAAAAATTCTGCAGAACTCTGTAGGAGTTGACCATGCAATCCTTAGATCTTGATTCACAACTATTTGAAAATAGAATAACCGATTCAATGTTTTCAAAAAATCATGGTGTAATTGTTTTGGACCTGTCTGGCACCCATAGTACGAACGGGGAATGTACGTTTAGAGTGCACATTTGCCAATGCCTTGATTGAGAGCATTACGCGATAATCATTGTGTAAATTTGAAACCTATTGGGAAAACGCACCCGACGGCAGTGTACTACTAGACCTAGCACCATGAACAGAAACCAAATAATCAGAGTATTTCATATGAATTTATACATGTCCCAGTACAAGTCCTGTTGCATACCATCGAACTTCATTTTAAAAAAATCCAAGTGTTCCTAATCATTGTCAAAAGCAGTCCATCGACTTTGAAGACGGGTCATTGGCTATGCATCTTTGAAACAGCGAAGAATATTGAATTTTCTGATCCTCTTGGCCTATCATATAATTCAGCATTTTATGACTAGGGTTTTCATATATTTGACTGATTAAAGCAGAATCAAAGGAAATATTAGTACTATTTTCTGCTTTAAGCAGTCACATATATGAAAACCCTAGTCATAAAATGCTTTTTGAAGAAACTTGCCTCATTAGCAATGATTTAGGCATAAAACAGGTTGTTCGACAGGCAATTGAAATTAAAATCAAAATAAATGCTAATATTTCTTTAAATAGAGATTTGGGGGGAATATTCGCTTAATACCCTATACACAAATTTAATTAAAAATGATTTAACTAATTATATAAAAAAAACAGTAAATAACTCCACTCAACCTGTTACGAATAGACCATCTAGGCTGGCTGCCAAGAAGGCGAGATTAGCTTTAAAAGCTTGTCTGTAAGTATTTTAATTGCATTTGAATGAATTGTTTTCTGTCCACTTCGTTTGGAGTACCAGTCCTGGTTGAACTTCCTTGAAGTGATGATATTAGGGCTGTTTTAAAACATTAAAAAAAAAATAAAAATAAACTTTCAGTTTTAATGATTGAATTTTAATCTAAGTTTATTTTATATTGTTTTTTATTTTCTTCGTTTGTTTTGCTGAGGACGGCCATTGGATATAAGGTCGAAATATTCATTTTAAGTTGCGTTCCACTGTATTGTATGGAAATTTCCCTGTTGTTCTACTTATTGTTTATGATGGAAAGGCAGTGTGGTCTTCGTCGCTATTTGATTCTCATTCATCTTGTAAAATTCACATGTTCCAATCTGCTTATTTGAAGCAATGTCACAAATAGTGTCCTCAAGTGGCGAATCACATTCCGTAACAGCTAAATAAAAATCAGTAGGCTTATAATCATAGTAGCCATTTTTTTCACAACGATGACGTAGAAACCAAATTATTTTGTTGTTCCAACAGTTGAATCATGGACTTGGCTGCTCCTCCCAAAACAATCTAAAGCCACGACGATACCAATCTCTTAGCAATAAACAAAAATCACGTTTAGGATTCTTTCCAATTATACCAGGATATGTATTATCCCACTGATTACATTTATTTTAGGGGCAATTACAGTATAGGTGTCCTCTAGGATGAGAGTCACACAACCCTTTAAGACCGGAATTACAACTTTTAATTTGTATACCATATACTCAAAGGAATTTACACGGTTTGCATAATCTGCACTTTTCATCGTAATCATCAATCATTGTACAATTCTCACATGATGACCAGCTGCCCAGTGTACACATGCAGAGTGGACATGTATGGAACATTTTTTCGTGTGTTGACACTCTCATCGCCAAAATTATACTGAGCTAGGATCAATAAATTGAGTGGGAAAGAGAGAGAGAGGGAGAGAGAGAGAGAGGAGTAAATCATTCTTGAACAACATATTTCTCGCAAAAAAAGTCTTAAATTTCTAAGCTAGTGTGCGTGTTTAAAAGCAAATCGACAATTTAATTTTGTCTTTTCGTGACTAATATGTCAATAATTTTTTTAATGCCTTTGGACCACGACATAAAAGCTTCATGCAATAGTCTAATGACGGTGAATCAGTTTTCATTATATCGATAAGCATTCCTCGAGAAAGTATTTTCCTTTGATCTGATAACTCAAGAAAACCATCATCTAGAATCAAACGTTTTTCCATAAACACAAGATTTCTCATGATTTCTCTTTCTCAAATCTATCTATTTTTTAGAGTCCTAATACTCTCACAGCCAACTTCAGACTAAATATGATTACTTCTTTTCTACTCTAAAAAATAAATGCTAACCTACTATAGAAAGAAAAATATCTTCGATTTAGAAACAATTTTATTAAGTATAATTACAGCAATAATAATCACTCATTTAATTTTTTCCTCAAGATATTTTACTAGTATATCTAATGCAGCTTGAAGTCTATTTATATGCACAATGTTCAGTTTCGCAGCAAAGCATAATTGCTCCTCAAACTTAGAATTTCTCAATGATATCACATATCTAGCATACATATCGTCCCATTGAAGGCTTAATCTACATCCTCGTGTTATTTCCACTGCCAAGTTTGGTACTCTCACCCTTGTATCGTTGCTGATTCCTGCTCCACCTTCAAGCTCCAATAGTGTAAATATACCACTCATTTTCTTTACTAATATCGTCTCAAATAAACTATTCTTTCTAAATTCAATGCTCTTACTAATATGAACTACAATGAAAATCACTACTTATATTTGAATACAAATACTAATCAAGTTATTGTATATGGAGTAATCTCTGTATCTCTCTGATTGGCCCAGAAAATAGGCGTTGGCACAGAAACCAGTCTGGTTGCATTACACAATCTCGTCCCTGCTTCCAAATATAACTTGCTTGGTCACTTTATAGGTCCATAATATAGAGTATTTGACCGTATTATGCAATCTTGTCCTGGACCTTATACATGCTTACTACTCTTTTCCTTTCTCAAAACTAATTAATAAACCATTATAAGATTTAGTTGCAACAATTTATTAATATAATTTATGCAATTATTCATATATTTTCTTTATTTAGAGGGAACGCTATATTGTTGCCTATAGTGAAGGGCCGTAAGGCTTCTATGTATTTTTTTTCTCTACAGGCATTTCACTTGGAAGAGGTGGTCATAAGGACGTCGAAGAGGAATCATTTATTTGGATCAAGGTTCTATAGCCCTTTTTAAGAGTCAAAAGTCATCAGAGAACAACCAGCCCTTATCCCTCTCCCTTTTATATCCAATGGTGTCCCATCAAAATGTTGAGATAGCCATTTTTTTCAAAATAGTCCTAAGGTCAAATTACCATGCCTCCAGGATATACAACACCCTTTTGTAGCACCCGGGATAAGGACTTTAAGTTATGCAAGTTGCCCATTGTTAATAGATAAGGTTCTTTAATAGGAAATGAGGGCATATTTGATCCTGGGGCTTCAAAAGGGGTTAGGGTGTTACGGTGAAACTTCAAGCAAATGTTGAGAGGGATACCGAAGACATCAAATACGCCATATGCTTGCTGGTTATCAAAAAGGAATATCAGCAATGTCTAACAGCTGAGGTTAGTAAGTTGAAACTTTCAAGGTATGTGGAGGAACATTGAAGAGGGGTTTGACGGCAACCAGTTCCTCCCTTTCCTTTACCTATTTATGTGCCTCTCTCTGCTCAAAACTGATCGAAATTTAAAACTTGACATTTTTTTCATTCAATTCAAAAGGTCCAACAGCTATGCCTCCATTGTTGCCATACCCCCAACAGCTCTAGGGCATGGATTGTGAATTATGTAATTGGTCCATTATTTAGATGCTGGATTTATGATGGGGATAATGGATAATGTTTGATTCCGGGTGGATTTGAAAAGGCTAGAGGTATTAAGGGGAAACTTTGAAGAATATTGAGGGGTATGTTAAATAAAATCAAAAACTAATTTTTGCATCCAGTTACTCAAAAAGGAGGATCTGAAAAACTTTAAGAACGCCTGAAAGTGTTAAATTGGAACTTTCAGGACGTGTTGAGGAGTAGGCTATGTTGAAAGTGGTTGAAAGGCTGCTAGTCTCCTTCCGTGCACTTTATAGCAGCCTTCCCTCCAAAAAAAAATTGATAAGAATTTTGAGAGTCATCTTAATAAAAATAGTCTAAATGTCAAATGACTGTACTTATGGGTATGACATAATTCCTTTTAGCTTTTGAGAGTGTTTCCGAACATAATAGAGCACACTGTGCGAATGCTGGTCGTCAGACAGGCTGATCATTTGAATCTAAGGAGTGGCTAAGGGCACTAGGTTGAAAATATCAGGTGATGTTGAAGAGGTATCGGAGGGCAACCAGCCCCCTTGTCCTTTTTAGATGCCCTTTCCAATGGCGCCGGCAGAAAATTTTCCCGGGGGTGGGGACCAAATGCCAAAATATTAGTGGTGGTTTGGTGACAGGAAATATATTTCAGGAATTTTTTTCGTAGGAATAAGTTTATTTTTAAATACCTTTAGGAACAAACTCTCAAATAAAAAGAGCAAATAAACTGCATGTAAAATGAAACAAAATACAGTAGGTTTTAAACGACAAGAATTCTTGGCAAAGGGGTAAATTTATTTAACCAATAATATATTTTATTATTATGCATTTAATCTTAAAAGAAAATCCTACTCAAACCAAAACTATTGAAAGATTTATTGCTTCCCTAGATTATACCAGATGTAGACATGTCTTTATGCAATTTCCTACACCTTAGAATAGTTTACAGAAGGAATATAGCAACAAAAAAAAATCATCCTGCCTGTATAGATACCACGTTTTGATTTTATAAAGGCCATGTAAAATAAACCTCTTTCATAATAGGACAATTTTTGGCCCCAAACTTAAATCCCTTGTATATTTATACATTTAAAAAAATAGAATTGCGAAAGGAAAAACAATTTAAACTTACTATCAAGCTGTCAAATTGACCCACTTCCTTTCTATAAGTAGGGATGCATCTATTGATACGACGAGTACAAGATTCAGCCAATCAAAGGGCTACAAATACGACGAGTACAAGACCACATCCTCTTTCTAGACAAATTAGGGACTTAGAATACTGACGGTAAAAAACATTTCTAGGAAATTGATTTACATAATCGACAATGATGGAAATCTGACGGGAAATTCTAATTTATCATGAGGAGAATTAAGAAACAATATGGCTTCTCTACTTTAGTGTCAGAGATAAATTCTGGAATTAATATTCTTACGAAGCCTTTATAATGCATCTTGATTCTTGAATTCATCTCTAGAATAACGTAGATATAAGATGTTTCTAAGTGCAACAGATGCAGAGGGGAATGTTTATGGCTTCACCTAGGGGAAGAGATGAAGCATTTAGCTTGCAATGTACTTGCGATATTTAATTTAAAATTCTTTATACATAGAGATAAATTCTGGAAATATTATTATTTCGAAGCCTTTATAACGCAACTTGGCATAAATGTTAGAATAAGAACACTAGTATCAATCATTGGAAACGGTTAACGGTGACAAGACGTTTTTTTGACTTAACTTGGCTTTACGTCGCGGTTGTGTTCGGTATAATACGCAAATACCAATTAACCAGTGTTGTCAATATAAAGTATGCTTTTAACAACGGAGCAAGCTAAAAAGTTGAAACTAATAAAGTTATAAGGGCTAAGAAAAGAATTTTCATAAAGAAATTCAGAACAATCCTTAAAATCCTTAGAAATCAAATAGTCAGATGGTTATGAGTATGAACCATCAAGGATCGCAATCATCAATGACCCTAACTACCAGGAACCTCAATTTCTAAAGGTTCACTATCCCCAACCTCCAAGAACCCCACTCCAACTTTTTGGGCTCCCTCTCCCCATTATTCTTTTACTTTTTGTAAACTTTTATTTTTTAATATGGTATATTTTTTTCAACTTTTTTTATGTGTCTTAGAATGAGATGACACATACGTAAAATATATGAAATTCACATTTAATATTTTCAAAACTCAAAATGAGAATGGTATAGAAATGTTAGTCGTGACTTTTACTATTAGAAAAATGCTGTTTGTAGTAGCACTTTGTTTTTGGACTTCAAAATTATTCAACTTTTTTTTACATATGTTAAAATGACATGAAATATACATCCGGCTCTACCAATCGTACTCTATGCTTGCTCATCGACACAATATGGTTTCCCACTGGTACTCTATGGCCGGTTTTCGACACTACCGAGTTTATTGCATGTATTAAATCAGTATTTTGTACGCAGTGGAAGGATAGACACATAACTCATCGAACAGTTCGTGGTAACGAGCTGTAAGTAAGGAGCGACCCGGCTCAATGGTAACCGAAACTCTAAAAACGGAATTTTGGTACCAATAGATACATCAAAAGAATCAAATTTTAATTCTGATTTCAAATATATAAGTTTCATCAAGTTTAATCTTACCCAGCAAAAGTTAGGCGCCTGAGAAAATTTGGTTAATTTTTGAAAAAAGGGGGAAAGTCCCTCTAAAAATTATAGAACCTTAATGAAATTCGCACCATCATATTCAGCGTATCAGAGAACCCTACTATAGAGGTTTCGAGCTCCTATCTACAAAAATGTGGAATTTTGTATTTTTTGCCAGAAGAAAGATCAAGGGTGCATGTTTATTTGTTTGTTTTTTTTTTCTTCTCCCCAGGGGTAATCGTATTGACCCAGTGGTCCTAGAATATCGTAGGAGGGCTCATTGGGACGGAAATTAAAAGTTTTAGGGCCCTTTTAAAGTGACCAAAAAAATGGAAGGCAACTAGGCCCCCTCCCACGCTCATTTTTTTCTCAAAGTCACCCAATTAAAATTTTGAGATAGCCATTTTGTTCAGCACAGTCGAAAATATTTTAAATATGTCTTTTACAATGATTTTATCCCCCACAGTTCCCAGGGGAAGGGCTGCAAGTTATGAACTTGGTCCATTGCTTATATATTGTATTGGTTATTGGGAAGTATACAGATATTTTCAGGAAGAATTTTTTTCTGGTGGGGAGGGGGGGGGGCTGGAGGAGGGGGTTACTCGGGAGAATTTTTCTGTGGAGGATGTTTATTTGGGGTAAGGGACATTTCTATGAAGGGGGCGCCGGATTTCCAAGTATTATTTAAAAAACGATCAGAAATTAAATTAAAAAAACAATTTTTTTCAACTGAAAGTAAGAATCAACATTAGAACTTAAAATGAACAGAAATTATTACGTATATGAGGGGGTTCTCCCTCAAGTCAATACCGCGCTCTTTACGCTACAGTTTTTTTTAGCGCTTTCAAAAGAGCTATCTATTCTAGTTAAACGGCCTTTGTGATTCAGGGGTTTGTGAATTAAAAAAATTTTAACTTTTAACGTAACGAGCGTGGTATTGACTAAGGGGAGAACCCCATCATATACGTAATAACATATACGTAATAAAAAAAACAATAAAAAAAACAAGCAATACGGCTCAATAGTAGTCGAAACTTTTAAAAACGGAAATTTGATTTCAATAAATGTATCAAAAGAATGGGCTTATAATGCTGATATATAAATTTTATTAAGTTTAGCATTACTCATCAAAGGCTACGAGCCTGAGAAAATGTACCTGATTTTTAAAGAGGGGGGAAACATCTCTTAAAAGTGAAAGAATTTTAATGAAAATCACACTGTCAGATTCAGCATATCACAAAACCCTATAACATAGGTTTCAAGCTCATATCTGCGAAAATCTGAAACTTTGTGTTTTTTGCCAGAGAAAAAATATACGAATATAGAAGTTCGTTACGTAAGTTAAATTGTAAGTTACGTCAGAACCAAATTTAGAGACAGCCATTTAGCAAAAGAAAAATAAAATTTTTATGCAAATTTTGTTTACTTATTCAATGACGGTGAGCCAAAATAAAAGCTGCATTAACTAAATACGATCAGATATTAAATAAAAAAAAACAAGTTTTTTAAACTGAAAGTAAAGAGTGACATTAAAACTTAAAACGAACAGGAATTATTCTGTGTATGAAAGGGGCTGTCCCCTCCTCAACGCCTCACTCTTTACGCTAAAGTTTGACTCTGTCTCACAACTTTTTTTTTAAACAATAAAAAACTTTAGTGCAAAGAGCGAGTCGTTGAGGAGGGGACAGCCCCTTTCATATACGGAATAATTTCTGTTCGTTTTAAGTTTTAATGTCGCTCCTTACTTTCAGTTTAAAAAATTTTTTTTTATTTAATATCTTTAAAAAGTGAAGATGAAGCGTTTTAAGAAAGTGTGTTCACCTGATAGTGTTATTGTAGCATTGAATGCCGACAAGGAGAAGTATTTGAACTATGAAATAAGTACAAGTGTTAGCACTATCGGAAACGTATGCGTGCATTGTCATGACAGTAAGGCATTAAATTTCCTTGGAGTACCAAAAAAATTTCATTGCACAAATGTTGGATATGGAAAAGTATCATTTCCAGAGATGCTTGCAAAGAGAATACCAAAATAAAAATAATAGTTGATGGAGAGGGGCATCTTCTTGCTAATGGTTATGGTAACATTTTACCTATTGATAGATCCTATCATCACCTTTTAGGTATTAGCATTCAAATGAAAGCAAAGGGGAAAAGAAAGGCCCTCTCTTCTACTAATATCATAAACCATATCTTGTCTAAATGCCAAAACTGTTAGCTGTGTAAAAATGATGTTTTAATAAACAGTGAAATTGCCGGAAAAATAAAAAGGGCATTGGCAGAAAATATAACTAAGGAATATAAAGATGAATCGATGAAAAGCAAAGTGCCACCAAACGTAGCTACCATTGATCAAACAATCAATGAACCAAATAATAGCAAAGATGAAACGTATATTGAAAATATGGATTACCCCCCAGTAAAAATGTGTTCACATATTAGTGTTAATGTAGCATTGAATAATGACAAGAAGAAGTATTTGAACTATGAAACAAGTACAAGTGGTAGCACTATCGGAAACGTATGCGTGCGTTTTCATGACAGCAAGGAATTAAATTTCTTTGGAGTACCAAAAACAAATCCATTATACAAATGGTGGATATGCAAAAGTATCATTTCTAGAGAAGTTAGTGCTCAAAGAGAATGCCAAAACAAAAATAATAGTTGATGAAGAGGGGTATCTTCTTGCTAGTGCTTCTGGTAATATGCTACCTATAGATAGAACCTATGGTCATCTTTTAGGTATTAGCATTCAAATGAAAGCAAAGGGGAAAAGAAGGTCAACTCTTCTAGTCATATCATGAGCTATATCTTGTCTACGTGTCAGAACTGTTACCTGGGTAAAAATAATGTGATAATAGACATTGAAATTGCCAGAAAAATAAAAAGAGTATTGGCAGAAAATATCACTAAGGAATATAAAGATGAATCGGAGAAAAACAAAGTGCCAGGAAATGGTACTAACATCATTGATCAAACAGTCAATGACCCAAATAATACCAAAGACGAAACGCATATTGAGCCTGTCGATGACACACCAGTAAAAATTGTGTATGACTCAAAATGGAATAATGATAATTCTACTGATTACGAACTAAGAGAAGATAATAGCTACAGTATCAAGAGAGAACAAGGGGAACTCTTTTATGGAACAAATTCAAAATGTCCAAAGTTGTTCATTCATATTAAAAAGTATAAAAATGTATATACCATATATTTATATTAATATCATACATATCATTATCTTCTTAAAAATAGGTTATCTATTACAGTGTTATATTTCCATTTTTTCTAGGGTACGCTAGCAGATTAATTGAGCTTTTATTAGAGACTGAGATAGGTTAACAGATACACATACAGAGAGAGTGAGAAACACATACGAATGTATAGATTCGAACATCCAAAGCAACAAAGACAGGCATCGAGATGAGTAAACACCCGCCCAAACACACAGTCAAAGAGAGGGAGAGAGACAAAAACACACATATAAATATATAGATTCAGACACACAAACCGAAAAAGACAGGCACTGAGATAAGCAAACAACCGCCCAGACACATATGCAAAGAGAGTGAGAGAGACAAAAACCACTATATAGATTCAGACATACAAACCAACAAATACAGGCACTGGGAGAAGCAAAAATCTGCCCAGACATATGCAGAGAGAGTGAGAGGGACAAAAGATTCAGACCTACAAACCGACAAAGACAGGCACTGGGACATGCAAACATCCGCCCACACACACAAACACAGACCAAGAGAGTTAGAGTATATATTCAGACGTAAAAACCGACAAAGACCGACACTGAGAGAAGCAAACACACGCCCAGACACACACACAGGCAAAGAGAGTAAGAGTATATATTCAGACGTAAAAACCGACAAAGACCGACACTGAGAGAAGCAATCACACGTCCAGAAATATAGGCAAAGACAGTGTCTGAGACAAAAACAAATACAACTATATAGATTCAGACATATAAACCGACAAAGACAGACACTGAGAGAAGCAAACGCTTGCCCAGACACAAAGGCAAAGAGAGTGAAAGAGAGACAAAAACACAAATAAAAATATATAGATTCAGACATACAAACCAACAAGGACAGGCACTGGGACATACAAACATCCTCCCACACATACTCAGGCAAAGAGACAAGGCACTGGGACACGCAAACATCTGCCCACACATACACACACACACGGGCAAAGAGAGTGAGAGTATAGATTTAGACGTAAAAACCGATAAATACAGACACTGAAAGAAGCAAACTAACGCCAGACACATAGGCAAAGAAAGTGAGAGAGATAAAAACAAATACAACTAAATAGATTCAGACATATCAACCGACGAACACAAACACAAGTACAAGCAAACACCCACCCAGACAAATAGGCAAAGAGAGTGAGAGACACAATAAAAAATACAACTATATAGATTCAGACATATAGACTGACAAAGACAGGCACTGAGATAAGCAAACATCCACCCAGACACACTGACAAAGAGAGTGAGAGAGTCAGAAACGCATACAAATACATAGATTCAGACATACAAACCGACAACAACAGGCACTGGGAGAAGCAAACAAACTCCCACACACATAGGCAAGGAGAGTGAGAGAGATAAAAACACATGCAAATATATATATTTTGACATACAAACCACCAAAGAGGGGCATTGAGATAAGTAAACACCCACCCAGACACAGAAACAAAGGAAGTGAGAGAAACAAAAACACATACAAATATATAGATTCAGACATACAAACCAACAAAGACAGACATTGAGAGAAGCAAACGCCTGCCCAGACACAAATTCAAAGAGAGTGAGAGAGAGACAAAAACACAAATAAAAATATATAGATTCAGACATGCAAACCAACAAGGACAGGCACTGGGACATACAAATATCCTCCCACACATACTCAGGCAAAAAGACAAGGCACTGGGACACGCAAACATCCGCCCACAGACAAACACACAAACGGGCAAAGAGAGTGAGAGTATAGATTTAGACGTAAAAACCAATAAATACAGACACTGAGAGAAGCAGATTCAAGCCAGACACATAGGCAATGAGAGTGAGAGAGATAAAAACAAATACAACTAAATAGATTCAGGCATATAAACCGACAAACACAACACAAGTACAAGCAAACACCCACCCAGACAAATAGGCAAAGAGAGTGAGAGAGACAAAAACACATACAACTATATAGATTCAGACATATCAACCGACCAAGACAGCCACTGAGATAAGCGAACATCCGCCCAGACACACTGACAAAGAGAAAGAGAGAGTCAAAAATGCATACAAATACATAGATTCAGACATACAAACCGACAACGACAGGCACTGGGAGAAGCAAACACCCTCCCAGACACATAGGCAAGTAGAGTGAGAGAGAAAAAAACACATGTAAATATATAGCTTTTGACATACAAACCACCAAAGAGGGGCATTGAGATAAGTAAACACCCACCCAGACACAGAAGCAAAGGAGTGAAACAAAAAAACATACAAATATATAGATTCAGACATACAAACCGACAAAGACAAACATTGGGAGAAGCAAATACCTACCCAGAAACACATGCAAAGGGAATGAGAGAGACAAATACACATAGAAATACATAGATTAAGACATACAAACCGACAAAGGCAGGCACTGGGACAAGCAACGGTCCGCCCAGAAACAAAGGCAAAGAGAGTGAGAGTATAGATTCAGACATACAAACCAACAAAGACATGCATTGAGATAAGCAAACACCCGTCCAGACACATAAGCAGAGGAAATGAGAGAGACAAAAACACATATAAACATATAGATTCTGACATACAAACCAACAAATATATGCACTGAGATAAGCAAACACCCGCCCAGACACATAGGCCCAGAGAGTGAGAGAGACAAAAATAAAAAAAATAATTATATAGATTCAATCACACAAACCGACAAAGACATGCACTGGGACAAGCAAACACCAAGAAATAGTACACCATAATAGAATGTTAAAAAGGATTTTTCTCAAAACCATGGAAATCAGAGCCTATTCCTTCAGACGAAGAAATAGTGAAACCATTTCACCAATAATGTCAGAAGACCATATGAATTCTATGACCCCAACCACATCATCATAAGAACCCCAACCACAAGAAAAGTATAGAATGACAAAAACTGATTTTTTGCAACAATTTGATTTAAAAAATTTACTGGAAAACGTAAAAACTCGGGTGGGAAATATTCTTTTGGAGTTTAGATGAACATTTGCAAGACACAGTGCGGATTATGGATTAATTCACTTAATCACGCACAAAATACCAACCAGGGTCCTCCAATTAAAAAGTCGCCATAGAAAACGCCTTATCATTTAAAACCATGGCTAGACGACCAAATAAAGGAAATAGAAGAGCAGGATGTAATTAAAGAAAGTGTTAGCGATTGGTGTTTTCCACTAGTAATAGTCAGAAAAAAGATAATACCTTGAGGTTATGCATAGCTTTTAGAACGGTAAATGCAGTCACGATAAAATATGTAATTAAACTGCCACGAATTGATACGATATTAGATTCGCTGGGAGGCACAAAATACTACACTAGTTTTGACTTAATAGCTGGATATTAGCAAATAGCCTTATATCCAGAAACAAAGCACAAAGCAACAGTAATATTAGATGATGGAAGAACGTTTACATTTTAACGTATGCCTTTTGGATTATCATTTAGTCCAAACTGTTTTAGTCTACTTATGAATCTGGTGTTAAAACATAACGAACCAGAAAGAAAGAAAGATACTTTGGCTTACTTGGATGATGTGATTTTGTTGACTGAAAACCTGGAAGACCATCTAGTCAGACTTAGAAAAATACTGGAAAATTTTCAAAAAATAGGCTTAAAATTAAAGCCAGAAAAATTAAAAATAGTAGTAACAAAACTAGTTTTTCTTGGACATCTTATAAACCAAGGTACTATTTCGCCAAATCCAGAAAAACTTACGGTCATAGAAAATTTACAGCCACCGAAAGATCAAAAAAGCTGCAGATCAGTTTGTGGTCTGATAAGTTATTTCCAATGAAATATTAAAAATTAAGCGACAATAGCACAACCTTTGACAAACCTTTTGAAAAAATCAGGCAAATTCGAATTGCCGTCGGACGCAATACAGGCACTGAGTGAAATAAAAAGGCAATTATTACAGGCACCAATACTTAAACTACCACATTTGTCATCAGATTTCTGTTTACAAACAGATGCGTCGGGGTACGGAATTGGGGCCATAATATTAAATATACAGTTGGAAGGAGTAGAATCAATACTCCAATACGCCAGCAGGTCGCTGACGGAGGCAGAAAGAAAATATTCGACGGTTGAAAGAGAATGGCTAGCAGTTGTTAATTTTACAGAATATTTTTGCCGATTTTTACTTAGAAAAAAAAATCATTTTTCGCGTAGACCAAAAATCACTTATTTGGCTACATACGATGCAAAATATACCAGCGCGGCTAACACAGTGGATACTACGTCTGCAAGCATATTCATATACCCCAGTATAAATAAAGGTCCGTACATTTTACCACACTATTTGTCACGAAATCCTGATACGGAAGAAAATTTGACAACAAAACCATACAAAACTGGAAGTGGTAAAATTACTATCTAACGAAAATATTTCGATTCATCAAGATAAAGATGATTTTTGTTTAGCGATGAAATCCTTTTTATCAAAAGGAACGGAACTGCCAGAGCACTTTAAACATTTTTTGAAGGACTTAGATAATTTTGATCTGGATGAAAGTAAAAATCTTTTGGTAAGATATTACAGACCACCCAAGGAATATAGAAAAAATTACTTGAAAATTATTCCAGTAATTCCAAAATCACTGGAAGGAGAAATTTTACAGATGGCACACGCAACTATTGGCTGTTAAATGCGAGAAGCAAAAACTATCGGTAGGATAAAAAGAAATTTTCATTTTCCAAAAATGTACTCAAAAGTAAAAGCTTTCATACAAAGCTGTCTAGAGTGTGCCAAACAAAAGTCGCTACCAAAGACGCCTAAGGCCAAAATAGGTCAATACCCAACACCTTCAGGGGTAGGAGAATTAATGTCTATAGACATTTTGGGGGCAGGTTGAAGTTTAATAGTTTCCAGGAAAGGAAATAAATGTATACTAACCATAGTTGACCATTTCAACTAATATTTATACGCTTTCCCAATTAAAGACGAAAAAGCAAAAACCATTGCGAAAGTTTTAGTCCACCGGCTATTTTTGGAACACGGAATTTTTCTTAGAATCCTACTTAGTGACAATGGGCCATGTTTTAGAGCCAAATTATTAGACGAAATTACGGAATATTTGGGGGTAAGGTGATGGTTTACCTCCTCTTACATGGCGTCAGCTTATGGAAAAGACGAACGCAAACATATGGAATTAGCTTACATGCTGGGGATACATGCAAGAGAGGAAAATGAGAATTGGTACGAACACATACCTTTCGTTGTATTTGCAGTAATTACGGCTTTTTCACGTTCTCTAAAAGAAACGTCATATTTTTTTTACAACATCTAAGAGATCCCAGAACTGCAATGGATGAAATAAAGAATGATAAAATATATTACAATCTGGACCAATACAAACAAAAAATGGTGATGCTAATGAAAAAAGGTAGGGAACAGGTTAAAGACAATTTGGAAGATATGAAAACAGAAAAAAAAAATATGGCAGAAAAAGCAAAAATAAGACAAATTATTGTTTAGGAGACTTGGTCTATGTATACAAAACCAATCTAGAAGGAAAAAAAAAGTTAAAACCAAAGTGGGACAGGGCCTGTAGAATCGTAAAAATTCTACCAAATAACTTAGTCTATGTTCTAAAACATGAGTATACTGAAAAGGAAGAAATACTAGACCATAATAGAATGAAAAAAGAATTTTCCTCAAAACCATGGAAATTAGAGCCCCTTTCCTTCAGACGAAGAAACAGATAAAACAATTTCACTAGTATATATCAGAAGATCATATGAATTCTATAACCTTTTTAAAAACCACAACAGTTTGGAGGAGGGGAAAGAGTATTTAGCCCAGTCTTGGCTACAAACTTTCCACTACAAATAAGAGAAAAAGGGAAAAATTCGATGCTCATTGGATAGTAGTGATGAAAGTGATAGAGAAGAGCCTCAAACACAACCTTATGGTTTAAAACGTGATAAACCAGAGGTTAAATCCAAAGAGGAAGAAAAATTGGAAGAAACCAATAAAGCATCTGATTATCGTACGCTAGACTCGCCTACAGTCTTAAAACAAAAAAGGTAAAAGAAATGAAAAGCAATATAAAGATGAATTATAACCTACAAATTTACCAGGATATAAAACCTAAAGACAAATCCATTAAAAATAAGCCAAAAATAAACCTCGTCGTCACAAGCAAACCACAGTAGTTCAAGGTAATTATTTTAACTCTAGCGATGTATTGGATCAGAGAAAACGAACTGATACAGGAGATCTCTAGTTAAAAAAATTGGTTGTCACCTGTGCCAACCCAAACACCTAAATCTCAATCCGTTGAACCGTAGCACAAACTAAACGTATTCACTTTTTATTTGAAATTAAAACTTGATTTTTCAAAGTTCATTTTGAATTTCTTTCGTGAAATGCAAGAGTTGGAATATTTCAGTAGTGTTTTGTCGTGGTTTACCTTGTCACAGTTACATTCTCTTGATATTTCAAAGTTCATTTTGGATTTCTTTTGTTGAAATGCAAGAATTGGTCAACTAATATAACTGGTCAACTAATATTTTGGAAACTGTATTTAGTATTAAAGACTTTACTACCAGTTCATCATAAAGTGAGATAAAATCAGAACTTAAACTGGGCCTAGAAAATGTGATAAGTAGCCTCAAAGGCTTTATACATACTATTAAAAGAATGTGAATATGCTTTTTGCTAGAAAAACATGTGAAAATTTAAAAACAAAATTGTTATGTATAATTTATCCATGGCATTTCTAACCCCGCAAAATCAAAGGTATATCAACAACATCATCCAAATAAATTAAATTATTAATAGGAATTAAATTTAAACTCAATTAATCAAATAGTTTCTAATATAACTTGAAAACTGATTTAAGCAAAACCACTAATGTAATGCATGAGCCACTGGGGGTCAAGCTAAAACAGAAGATGCATATGAGAATGAGAGTAAAAAGAGAATTTTCCAGTCTTAGAGACAGAAAAAAAGAGAAACAAGGATAAATTTCAAAATGGATATCCTTTGACAAAAAAAAGACATGGCATATATTTGACCATAAACATCACCCTAAGGAAACCCATTGAGGATATATGCACAGAATGACCCAAAGATGGCAGCATGTAACTATGTACAAAATTAAGTTGTTTTAAAAGTAAATATTGAGAATTGGAACAACTCTTCTTTAAATACGGAGTATTGTGGTGAAGCTTTCTAGATAGGTAAATTTGGAATTTAGTAAAAATATTAAGACGCAAATACAAAAGTGGAAATACCACTTTTTATTCAGATAAAGGTACACATCCTGGAATGTGTGAGCTTAGAAGGAACGTGCTCATTTATTTTCGCTTTAACTTCCAAACTTTTAGTGGTCTTGTCTTAAATTTCAACTTCAACTTAGGTCCTTTAGGCTATTAACGTGCCTTCTTTTAATTATTCATGCCATGCTATACATTTTTTCGAAAATGACTCCCATATAAAAGAGCATTATTTTCCTTCTCTCTACTTGGAGCATATCTCCATTATTTCTGTTTAATCTCGGCCAGAGATTACTTATTTTGTACTTATTTAGTACAAATGCACGTATGTCAGAGTTTGACGTACTCCATTCAATTTCTTTTCCTTTAATTTCGTCTGGCTATATTTTCAACTTGAACCCTTATTTCTTCTTTTTTTTATTATTTACTTCAATGAAGCCTAAAGGTTTTTTAAGTCTTTTTTAGCTTTTTGAATATTATAGGTCTCTTCTAAGGCTGTATTTATATGTTTCATGTTTTTTCAATGAACTTTACAAGTTTTTATGATGATTACCTTTCTATGGTCAAATTCGTTATCTCCTTATTTTTAAAAGCTGGGGGGTGTCTATTGTCGCAACCTGTATTTTTTTGAAATTATTTAAATTTCTCCGTCCGAAAGTGTTTGTGTTAGAAAAATACTGCGTTTTTGATAAAAGTGATGATTTTTAGAACACTTTTAATTAAGTTTTGCCCCGCATTTGTTAGTTCTCATTTCTTCATAAAATTCAATTTTTACGACATACTGGTTGCAGATTTTATTTTAGTTTTAATTATTGTCTTATTTCATTTGCCAAAGAGACAAAAATTCCCTTTGCAAGGCTACATAACTTTAGTGATTGTACTCATCTAGTTGTCACTTCGAAAAAGATTATTTTTTTTAGAGTAATGAAGTATAAAAGTGTCAAATATATTGATATTTTTGTGTTCAAAATTGAATTAAAAATATTGAAACAAAAATTTTTATTTTTGTTTTCTTAATCTTAGTTTTAATGTTTTACTTTGAACAAATTACTTTGATAATGTGTTACTTCTTATAAACACCGAATCTAAGGCATTAAATATTTGGTTTTTGATAAACAAGTTCAAAACTGTCCATGTTGTTAAAAAATATCCATCCAACGCTTCGGCATTGTTCAACAGAACTGAATGCTGGGAGTTTATATCTTAGTTTTTTGTAAATAGGTTGTTGTTTTGTGTATTTTTTTAAATTAATTAATTTTTTTAATTTTTATGTACCTTTAATTTAATTGAGATACTTTTTCCATTGGCTTTAGAAAAATGTTTGTCTCTAGGATTCATTAAAAAAAAAAACAAATTTTTTCATAAGAAAAAAAACTTAAAAAGAATAGAAATTATTATGTATAAGAGGGGGCTGCCCCCTGCTCAGCACCTCGATCTTCACTCTCGGGTTTTTTGACACTTTTCAGAAAGTTACTTATTGTTCTAATTAAAGTTTTTTGTGTTTCAGGAGTTGTTTTTTAAGGATTGGGACGAAAATTTTCAGGTTCTGGAGAATTGCTGATTTATTGCAATTTTTTGATAATGTGGAAGGATGTATTCTTCTGATATTAGATGCCGAACAGAATTTAAGTCAAAGAAAAAAAATGAAATCTCCAATAAGCAAAAGAAAATTACGAAAACACAAAAAATCACCAATTGTGAATAGCGTGTCTGCAGCCTGAATAAAATCTACCTGAAGAAAGTTGCGTTTTCAACAAAAACATACTTCTCTAATGAAAAAAGGATATGTTTAACAGGAAATACAATTGCTGAAAAAACGCTCGTACCTTTCCCTCTCTTCCCGAAAGCTTTCCTATTTATCATGGTGACTATCTTCAAAAATTTACCAGTGAAAAAACTATAGTGCGGACAGAGAGCATAAATGGTGCTAATTTTACCCTTTGGCGTCATGGCCGTGGTTGAATAGGAGCTTGATATTTCCGACTGCAATATCCTTCTAAGAAATATGTATACTAATCAAATGTAAAAGAGTATCGGTTCAAAGATTTACAGTCTTTAAATCTTTTTACAGTCTCAACCCTAGTCATCTCAGCCTTTCTCTTATTTTAGCTCTAGAAAGTGGGATTGAACTACGCTTTTCGTACAGCCTACAGTTTGAAATACAATCAGTGAGTCGGGTACCCAAAATAATTCGTAGGCCATTTCTCTGGGAAATATCTAGCAAATCTTCCTCCGTTTTTCGGAGTGCCCATGCTTCAGATCCATAGTTGACTGCTGTCATTACTATAGCTTCCAGTATTCTAATCTTGTTTCGTTGACCTATTTTCCTATTCTTCCAAACTTTTTTCAACTGTGAAAAAAAAAACACTCTGATTCTTGGCTATTCTGTTTATAAAATCTTCATGACTCCCACCATCTTAACTAATAATGCTACCAAGGTAAGTAAAGCTGTGCACTTGATCGATATTTTCATAACGCAATGTCACCTTTTCATCTTTACTTAATCCTAGTCTTAGCGACTTAGTCTTCTTAACATTAATTTTAAAACATCTTCTAGCACCCTGAATTCGCAAAACCTCTAGAAGTTCATTCATTTTGCTCACTCTTTCATTTAGGATGCTTAAATCATCAGTGTAATCTAAGTCCAGGAGAGTTTTTCCTCCTCATTCGATTGCATGGTCTCCCATTGCCTTTCCTGTGCTCCTTAAGATAAAGTCCATCAAAATGATCCATATAAAGGGGGATAAAACACAACTCTGCTTAATTCCTGATTTAGTACGAAACTGGCTGCTAACCTCGTTTCCTACCTTAGCCACAGCCGTCTCATTTTCGTACATTTCACTAATCACTTTAATATATTTGTCTGGTGTACCATACAAGGATAAGACCTTCGCTAAAGCAAATTTTTGTTCATAATCTATAAAACTGTAAAAGAGTGAAAATTTGGTTGACACGTCCTCTACCCTTTCTAAAACCGCATTGTTCTTCTTTTAAAATGTTGTTGACAGTTTTTCTAAGTCTAAAAAGTGTCATCATACTTACTAACTTACTACCTACAGAAACCAGTCTAATGCCTTTATAATGACCACGCTCCCTTTTAGGTGATTCTTTGAGGGAAATCTAACAAATCTTCCTCCGTTTCTCAGAGTCCCCATGTTTCATAATCATATTTGGCCACTGTCATCACTGTAGCTTCCATTATTCTAATCTTGGTTCGCTGAATAATCTTCCTATTCTTTGAAACTTTTTTAAATAAAAGTTCAAATAGGGATAAAATCCTTTTAATAGACAGTGATGATGATAACAGTGATAGAAATTCACAAAATACCAGATACTTCGGTCACATATACAGTGACCGTCATCAGTAGTAAGACTAAACTAAAACAATTTAAAACAAAAGATTATATACTAAATCAAATAACATTACATATTTTTTAAATCTCTAATTCTTTTCAAAGCAAAGGCAGAAGCTATTCTCTTTGACCTTCTTGGATTCGGTTCATTAGCGTTCAATGATATAACATTTGGACAAAGGTAAACTACATTGGGTGAATTGAACTTTGTCAGATTTTAAGAAATTATAATAGATAGAGTTCAGCCCATATTCACCTGTATCCCGATTCAAAGTATCCCCCATTCTTGAATAAAATTTTCTTTATTTCAAGAATTTCACGAAAATTTTGCTTTAAACCCCGATCCCTAGAAATCAAAGAGACATTCTCGAACAGAATAAAATGGTCTGTAAAATTAAAAATATGTTGCTTTAATATATGTTGCTTAGAATCTTGCTTTAAAGCCGAAGAAATAGAATCCCAATAAAGTTAGTCTAACTTCATTGGGGCAACGAAGTGGGGTTTATCAGATCCCATGTACTTGCGGAAGCTCATATGTGGGACGTACTAACCAGAGTTTCGAATGATTTTGGGTACCCGACTCACTGATCATATTTCAAACTGTAGGCTGTACGAAAAGCGTAGTTCAATCCCACTTTCTAGAGCTAAGATAAGAGAAAGGCTGAGATGGCTAGGGTTGAGACTGTAAAAAGATTTAGAGACTGTAAATCTTTGAACCGATACTCTTTTACATTTGATTAGTATACATATTTCTTAGAAGGATATTGCAGTCGGAAATATCAAGCTCCTATTCAACCACGGCCATGACGCCAAAGGGTAAAATTAGCACCATTTATACTCTCTGTCCGCACTATAGTTTTTCCTTGGTGGATTTTTGAAGATAGTCACCATGATAAGTAGGAAAGCTTTCGGGAAGAGAGGGAAAGGTACGAGCGTTTTTTCAGCAATAGCATTTTCTGTTAAACATATCCTTTTTTCATTAGAGAAGTATGTTTTTGTTGAAAACGCAACTTTCTTCAGGTAGATTTTATTCAAGCTGCAGACACGCTATTCACAATTGCTGATTTTTTTGTGTTTTCGTAATTTTTTTGCTTATTGGAGATTTCATTTTTTTTTTTCTTTGACTTCAATGCTGTTCGGCATCTAATATCAGAAGAAAACATCATTCCACATTATCAAAAAATTGCAATAAATCAGCAATGCTCCAGAACCTAAAAATTTTGCTAATGCTGATCAGATGTAAGAATATATAAAGCAAAACACACAAAAAAACGCAGTAAATTCAACTACCTTACTAAGAAATAAAAAACTTTACGCCAAAGTTTAAATTTTGTCTCAATTCTTAAAAAACAACTCCTGAAACACAAAAAACGTTTAATTAGAACAGTAAGTAACTTTCTGAAAAGTATCAAAAAACCCGAGAGTGAAGATCGAGGTGCTGAAGAGGGGGCAGCCCCCTCTTATACATAATAATTTCTATTCTTTTTAAGTTTTTTTCTTAGGAAAAAACTTGTTTTTTATTTAATGAATCCTAGAGAAAAACATTTTTCTAAAGGCAATGAAAAAACTATCTCAATTAAATTAAAAGTACATAAAAATGAAAAAAGTAATTAATTTTCAAAAATACACAAAACAACAACCTATTTACAAAAAATCTAAGATATAAACTCCCAGCATTCAGTTCTGTTGAACAATGCCGAAGGTTTGGACAGATATTTTTTAACAACATGCACAGTTTTGAACTTATTTATGAAAAACCAAATATTTAATGCCTTAGATTCGGTGTTTATAAAAAGTAACACATTATCAAAGTTATTTGTTCAAAGTAAAACATTAAAACTAAGATTAAGAAAATCAAAATAAAAATTTTTTTTCAATATTTTTAATTCAATTTTGAACACAAAAACAACAATATATTTGACACTTTTATGCTTCATTACTCTAAAAAATTTAATATTTTTCGAAGTGACAACTAGATGAATACAATCACTCCTGGAAAACAAAATGATAATAAAGCACAAAAACGCATCCGTTCAGTGGGAAAATTCAAAAATTTCCAGTATTCCGTTCAAGGGAAGCATTTCTGATTGTAATGGCTTTATATATCTGCTCATGGACAGGGGCGCCATTTGGGGTGGGGGGCAGGGGTGGTCCATTGCCCAACCTAATTTTTCTGGGGGGGGGGGCAAGCTTCCCCCCAAAAAGGTCTTTTTTTCTTTTACAAAATATACAGGAACAAAATTACAATTAGCAATTAGTCAAAATTTTGAGACGGCGACATTTATATGTAGATTAACTTAGATAATAGTGAGATTAATAGTACAACTGGGTCGTGCAGGGGTTGAAGTGACAGATCAGTTTCTGATTCTATTGATTCAAAATCTTTCTTAACATCTATCATGAGCAGTTTTTCCACTTCTACTTATTTTGGTAGTAGAATACTTATTTTTGGACTATTCTACTTCCAAATATTAAATCTACTTATCTACTTACTTTCTACTTATTTTTGGAGGATTAAGTTTTCGTGCCGGCCAAGTATTTTGGTTTTGATTCCGTTGAATTGTAATCCTATAATGTCTTATAGAATGGAAGGGTGCAATTGTTTTTAGAAGCGGCATCTTTGTCGGGAGAGGAATCTTTGTCGGGAGCGGCAAAAAGGAAATTCGGAAAATTATAAAGATCAGTTTGAAATAATGAATTTGTTTAAAACTGTAAGACCATCCATATACAACCCATGTATTATTCGCCCAGTTCACCAGTTTACTATCTAATATCAGCAGGTGAAGAGCCATTGAGAGTTCATGAGTTTGTCAGGAGCTCAAAAGCGTAAATATGCAGCATTGAAGAAGGAGAAAGAAGCAGAAAAGCAAGTTTCTCTGAACAGATGGATTAAGAAGCAAAAGCCAAGTGAACCGGCTCGGCAAGTAAGTAACCTACAGTATTTGTGTTTTATTAAGTCGTTTGTTTTTTTTCGCAATCTGGTGGACCAAAATTACTATTCTGAACCGCACTGGGTAGTTTATATGGTGCTAAGGGGATGCGGTACCTTAAATGTTCTCCCTATCTCACCCATTACAATCTTTTTTAGTTTGTATGGCCAAACTATTTAGAATTGATTAGGCAGTCTTGCCCTGGCTTGTAGAGCTTGGATAAGAGATTCGAATAATCGACACATAACTAGAAGCCGACACTTACTTTCCCGGAAATCTTAGAAAAACCATATAACTTCTCGCGGTTTGTCCCGGAGATAGAGATGTTCAGTTTTAATGAAATATATATCATCGGAAAGCCTATTTTTTATTCTTTCTATTAATCAGAGTAAATTTTCTTCTTAAAGTTCAGGTAAGGACAGTCCCTCAAAATGTTCCAGCATACCTGCTAGAAAACGCCAAAAATCACCTCACAGGAATTATCAATTGACCAGCTTGGTCCCTTTGGGAACTCCCTATGGCGCTAAAAAAAAAGCTAATTCTTTTTTACTGTTGTAAAAATGCTAATTCAGTAGCTAGGTAGCCTCTTTTACTTTCTAGATTTCTTCTTAGATCTTTCCTTTTTTTCTGTCATTTAGTTCTTCTTTAATAAAAGAAAAATTATAGCCCCTCAACCAATGCAGTATAGTTATCTTTAAAATTAGCTAGCCTTTTACTGAAAAATAATAAATACAAAATAATACTGGATATGCCCTGGTTTCCCGGTTTCCCAGTAGACCTGGTTTCCACTAAATTAAATAAACAAAAAACAAGTTTTTTAAACTGAAAGTAAGGAGCGACATTAAAAATTAAAACGAAGAGAAATTATTCCGTATATGAAAGGGGCTGTCCCCTCCTCAACACTTCGCTCTTTACGCTAAAGTTTTTTATTGTTTAAAAAAATAAAGTTGTGAGACAGAGTCAAACTTTAGCGTAAAGAGCGAGGCGTTGAGGAGGGGACAGCCCCTTTCATATACGGAATAATTTCTGTTAGTTTTTAAGTGTTAATGTCGCTCCTTACTTTCAGTTTAAAAAACTTGTTTTTTTCATTTAGTTTCTGATCGTTTTTTAGTTAATGCAGCTTTTATTTTGGCTCACCGTCATTGAATAAGTAAACAAAATTTGCATAAAAATTTAACTTTTCTTTTGCTAAATGGCTGTCTCTAAATTTGGTTATGACGTAATTTACAAATTAACTTACCTAACTAACTTCTATATTCGTATATTTTTCTTCTGGCAAAAAATACAAAGTTATAGATTTTTGCAGATATGAGCTTGAAACCTATGTAATAGGGTTTTCTGATACGCTTAATCTGACGGTGTGATTTTCATTAAAATTCTTTCACTTGTAGAGGATGTTTTCCCCCTCTTTAAAAAATCGGGTAAATTTTCTCAGGCTCGTAGCCTTTGATGAGAAATACTAAACTTAATAAAATTTATATATTTAGAATCAGCATTATAAACCCATTCTTTTGATACATTTGTTGACATCAAAATTCCGTTTTTAAAAGTTTCGATTACTATTGAGCCGTATCGCTTGTTTTTTATTGTTTTTTTTATTACGTATATGTTATTACGTATATGTGGGGGTTCTCCCCTTAGTCAATACCATGCTCTTTACGTTAAAAGTTAAAAAAGATTAATTCACAAGCCAATGAATCACAAAGGCCGTTTAATTAGAATAGATAGCTCTTTTGAAATCACTAAAAAAAACTGTAGCGTAAAGAGCGAGGTATTGACTTGGGCGAGAACCCCCTCATATACTTTATAATTTCTGTTCGTTTTAAGTTCTAATGTTACTTCTTACTTCAGTTGAAAAAACTTGTTTTTTTTAATTTAATTTCTGATCGTTTTTTAAATAATCCTTGGAAATCCGGCGCCCCCTTCATAGAAATATCCCTTACCCCAAAGAAACATCCTCCACGGAAAGATTCTCCCGAGTAGCCCCCTCCTCCAGCCCCCCCCCCCTCCAGAAAAAAATCCTTCCAGAAAATGTCTGTATACTTCCCAATAACCAATAAATAATGCTGGCAAGTCCGGCGCCCCCTTCATGGCCATTTCCCTTCCCCTATGAAAACTTCCTTCATGGATAGATCCTCCAACATAATCCCCGACCCAACTCCCCCCCCCCACTACCAGAAAAAAACCCTCCTGAAAACTTCTGTATACTTCCCAATAGCCAATACTATATGTTAACATTGGGTAAAGTTCATAACTTTTAGCCCTCGACCCGGGGACTTCGGGGGATTAAGTCATCCTAAAAGACATAGTTATCATATTTTCAACCATGCTGAACAAAATAGCTATCTCAAAATTTTGATCGGGTGAGGAGCTTGAAACCTCTACAGTAGGGTTCTCTGATACATCGAATAAGATGTGATTTTCATTAAGGTTCTATAACTTTTAGGGGGTTTTTCCCCATTTTTTGAAAATCAGCCAAATTTTCTCAGCTCCAAACTAGATGAAAATTATATATTTGAAATCAGCTTTGAAAACTGATTCTTTTGATGTATCTATTGGTATCAAAAATCCATTTTCTAGAGTTTCGGTTACCATTCAGCTGGGTCGCTCCTTACTTACAGTTCTTTACCACCAACTGTTTGATTAAGATTACTTCTATGTTGTTTTGTTTTGTTATTTTTTAGTCTGCAAAGCACTGTTAATTTTATGGATAACAATGCTACATGGGTTGAGGGGCATAAGCCAAAGATTGTCGTTTTTTTCTTCTTTTTTTTTTTTTTATTGATGGAAACACAAAGTTTGGCAGTGGTGGTAATTTTTTTGTTAACAAAACTACATGGGTTGAGGGGCATAAGCCAAAGATTGTCGTTTTTTTTCTTTTTTTTTTTAATTGATGGAACCACACAGTTTGGTCCACAGGGGACAGTGCAGTTTCGTGGACGAAGTTCAAAGCTATACAAGCCAAGAAGATGCAACCCATCGCATCTGTTTTGTCAACGGACAGGAATAAGGAGATGAATGAAAACAGGGAACACGTAAAGGCTTTACTGAAAGTAACAGCCTTACTGGGGCGACTGGGTACAGCCTTTCGTGGCCACGATGAGACTGAATCTTCGGCTAACAAAGGACATTTCGTCGAAACTTGCAATCTTCTCGCCGAATATTCTCCCACGCTTTTCAACAAGCTACAAAGACGATACGGTCACTATACGTCCCGCAAATTCCAGAACGATCTAATTTCAGTTATCGGATCTAGGATTCGGTCTACAATAGTGCAAGAAGTTAAGTGTGCCAAATACTTTGCTGTTGCTGTCGACGAGACAAAAGATAATTTGAAGAAAGAACAGCTCGCCATTCTTCTGAGATACTTCGACGAGGGAAAAATACGAGAAAGACCAATAGGATGCTACCATATAAAAAACCTGGTTGCTGAGAGTTTAGCCAGCTTCATTCACGACACAGTGGCGAAACTTGGTCTCGACTGGAACTATTGTGTTGCTCAGTGCTACGACGGAGCAAGCGTGATGAGTGGGCCCTTCTCTGGTGTTCAAGCGAAACTGAGAGCGAAAGCGCCACAAGCAATATACATTCATTGCCATGCGCATAGACTAAATTTGTTTATTGCAAACAGCGTAGAAGGTGTTAGGACAGCTGGCTCGTTTTTTTCGCTAATCCAAAATCTGTACATGTTCATTTCCAACAGCAACACCAGACATCATATTTTTGTCGAGTCCCAAAAGGCTACTCAACTGCCAGTCCTGGAATTAGAAAGGAGTGCTGTGACGAGATGGTCATACTGGAATCGATCAATATCGAAGATAAGACTCCGATATGAATGTGCTCTGGCTGTACTGTCTGCAATCAGCGAGGGAGCTGATAATGAAGCTCGAGCAGAAACAGCTGGGCTCCAGAGAAAAATGGAATCTTTCACAGTTATATTCCAGTTGCTCTATATGGAAGCAATTCTGAGGACGAAAAACTCCCTTTCTGAGCAGCTTCAGGCAGTTGATCTGGTAATATCTAGGTCCCGCACCTTGATTCAAGCAACAAGGAAGGAAATAGCTGAACTGCGCTCTGACACTTCATTTGCATCGCTTTTGGAGAAGGCAAAAGAGTTTGCTGAAGGTCTTGAAATTGAAGTACCTAACGTGAATGGACCCGCGACCGGATCCTCGTCTGCGGGTCAGAAGGGACGACCTGGAAGAACCTAAAAATTATCAAACGCCTAAAAGAATTCATGACCACTTCGACGTTAGGAAAAAACTTTGTTGAATCCGACAATAGAGCTCCAACTCTAGCGGAAGAACTGAAAAGAGAATACCTGGAGACTGTAGATCGTCTGATTGCGGAATTCGACAGACGGTTTACAGATAACCTTGCAGTACTCAGTACGCTCGAAGCTCTGGACCCCAGCTCTACCAAGTTCATGGATGCAGGGCTCCTCAAGCAATTCTCTGAACTTTATTCTGAAATGGACATTGACCAGATTCTTCTTGAGGCCCAAGCTGGTATTGCCAAGTGATTTTTGCTCGAGGAGGAAGCAAAGCCGAAGAACTTCATGGACGTCATCGACAATATCAAGACACTTCCAGTGGCCTATTCAGAAATTATCAAAGTTCTTCATATTGCTGCCACACTTCCTGTCACGACAGCAAGCAATGAACGCTTGTTTTCTGGGCTGTAAATAGTGAAGAACTATCTGCGCTCGACCACAAGAGACGATCATCTTAGTCACCTGCTCTTGATCTTTGCAGAGAAGGATTTAGTTAAAAGCTTGGATTTCGACTAGCTTGTTGACGACTTTGCGAAGATGAAACCACGACGGTTCCCCTTGTTGCCTTGAGTGTTCACTGATCTGTTTGAAAATTTGTTATTTTTTTTATTTTGTAAATATACTTGATCGAGCAAAGTTTTGCATCGTCATAGCCGGAGCATGACTCCAACTTGGAATAAAGTATTTACTGTAAGCAGCGATCTTCGGCTTTCGTCAAGTTATAGGTTCGGAAAACTGGAAGATTCCCAAACGGCTGTTTTTTTAACATCGCACATACCGTTTCCGCTTTCTTCAGACATCTGGCCTTTTCCGAACCTATGGCATAAGAGCGAAAGAAGGAAAGGCAAAGCAATTGAGACAATTTCCTTAATTTTTACGATAACTCCCACGGAAGGCAATTTTTTTTCGGATAAAGCTAGAGGCAATTTTTTTTATATAGAAGCCTGCTTCGGGGCCCATGTCGATTGCTTGCCCATCCTAAGGTTTGGCTGAAATGGCGCCTCTGCTCATGGGTACTCTTGCAATGCAAGCAAAAGTTGACAGCAAATTTTTACCGAAATTGACCCTCATTAAGTTGTTTTCCTTGCGTTTTTTATAACTATACGAATTTTTTTCTGTACTGGTAACTGCACTAATTACTAATAATACATATTTAGGATCACCAAAAAAATCTGATTCTTTGATTGAATGTTGTCAACAGTTAGGCTGTTACACTTTTTGTTATTGACAAGGATCATTATTTACTTACCATTCATTACTATGAAGAATTTGATTTTTTTTTTTTTTTTTTTTTTTTTTTTTACTCCAACCAAATCATATAGAAAAAAATGTTTGCGAAAAACTGGAAAGGGGTCACTCAGTCACAAATTAGAACTTATATTTTTCCTTATTAAAACCGCAGTAGTAGCGGCGGCCCTGAAAGTTTAAAGCAAATACCCTTAACATTTCTAAGATATTACAAATACGCCTTTCTGACTAAATGGATGTAGAGGCATGGCACCACAACTAAATAATTCGTCACTTTCTCATTACTCAGATAATACAATTTTGATTCCAACTATTATTTTTGCAAAAAATCTTCTTTTTTAGTTTCAAATTTACAACAAAGTCAAAATATCCACTCCTACAGCACACAATTTAGTTTTGGCATTAATTTAGGGAACAAATACTCAGGTATTCTTAGCACATAATTTTTATCTTAAATTAAGGAGATAAAATTATTCAACATTTTTTAACAATTGCAAGTGAGAACACCATCGCAAGGAACCATCACCGGACGCTGCATTTTGGGTCAGGAGCCTTTTGGGGGAAAAAACAAGGGCATCAAATCTTATAGTTGAATTTTAACAAAACTGGAATTGGACAATTAGGGTTTTATGCAGTCCCAATTAAATGTTCGTGCAACCTAAAAGGCATAAATACAAAGAAGATAACATAAAAGATTTCTTGAGCCTGGTTCAAAAGATGCATTTTTTAGCCCTCCTCTCTGAAAAAAAAAGAAAAAAAAGGCAAACATTACAGAAAAGAGATATCCTAAGAGAACAGATTCGATTTTACAAAGACTAAAAACTAATGATTCTCCCCTTTCTTTGTCTAAAAAGAAAAAAAAATATTCAAAACTTAAGACCCAAAAATTCTAGCAAAAAATCAATACTTCAATTTACTTCCTTTGTCACCGATCTCCAATACTTTCATTATATTTAAAAAACAGTTTGCACAAGCATTCATATACTGCCAAGTATGTCTCTAGAGCAAACAATCACTTCACGGCTATAATGATTCTTCCAAATTTTTCAACCTTTGCTAATTCTGCTCACGCAGATTCTATACTACTTTTAAAGCTTGTCTCCCAGTTTTCATCGCTAAAAGTAATTAGCCGTATTCAATAATAGACAATCTCGAGTCAATCATTATTTTTATACCTCCCAGACTTGCTATACACCCCGTATATGGGTTGTGGAGCAAGGGCCAGTTCATTACTTTCAGTTAAAATAATTGAAATCTTAAACCAGCCACCATTTTATATCATGACCAACAAAAAAAGTGAGGTGGAGATATACAAGCAGCTGTTAGCAAATAGTCAATTCAAATTTCCAAGCTGTCAGCTTGGAAAATACTGGAAAGATAATGAAAAGAATCGTGAGGGTTAACTTTATGAGGAATGAAAAAAGTGCTTTCTTATGAGAAGTTTTACGTAATTTACAAGTTCGTGGCAGAATATTTACAGCCATAATAACAACTAGCGTTACTTTACATTCTTCTTATGCTACAAATAAAATTATTTTGATGTCCTTCATTTTTCTGAAAACTCACTAAAAATTTCGCGACAAACAGTTCTTAACAGACGTTTGGTATTTTCTCGGATAGGGCGATTCCACCAGTTATTAGAAGAAAAACAAAGATCCTTCATCAAATTTTGAAGAATATTCTTATGGCAAAAAAAAAGAGCATAAAAGAGGAAAAATTCAAGGAAATATTTTTCCATACCAATAAGAAAAAAGTTTTAACGCTGTATGGCACAATATTATTATTTAAAGCCACAGACTATTGTGAAACCTAATAGAAAATCTGTGCTAAAACTGTTAGGTTGCCTCTTTGTTGTAAAACATTTTGTGAAAAATTTCAAATCGTCGTGCCACTTCGTAGATCCATCTCCCACCATTTATGGAATTCCGGTTATTTCCCTGTTACAGTGTTGATTAAAAGTTAGCACTAAAAATTTCCGTATTTACTAAAATAAAATCTATCCCCCCCCCCCTCTCTTTTAGAAATCTTGTATAGGCCACTCAGTTAAGTCATACCTGTGAGATGGAACAGTAGAGAACCCCTTCGCCGGCTCACCCAATTTCTTTCTACTATCGCAATCACGAATAATACAAATTCTGACCATCATTCAATGACTGAGATACAGGGTTGCCAACTTTTCGGTCCATAAATATGTCCCATGAGTATCCAAAACTATGTCATTTTTAGCCAAAATATGTCCATATCTCGTCTTAAATATGTCCAAAATATGTCCATCTTGAAATCTTAGAACCTAGAGGTTATTTTTTTTATCAATTGGGATATTGACCAAAAGACGCTTTGGAAATATCTTTCAAAGCGGCCAGTCAACATCAAATGTATTGAAAACGAAAAAAAACATTTAATACATGCACAAAACTCATAAAAACAATTAAACACTAAAAATAATTTACGGGACCTAACGATTAGTCTTCTAGCAGGAATTCATCTTGAAAATTATATTCAGCGTGAGAGTCTCCCTTATTTTTTCGTTTGATAGCTATTTACCAATCAGAGTATTTCTCGCCCATCTCAAAATGTATAATCCGGGATTCCAGCAAAGTTCCAGAACGCCAAATTAGTTGCTTGACATGCATTAAACAACTAGTCGTTTGCACTAGAAGACCATTCCGTAATTTGGTTTTGATGTTACCAAGTAGCGTAAACTGTCTTTCAGCAGCTGCTGCAGCTGCCACATAACGTTAGCATAAAATCATAAAGATCCTTGTATTTTTCTTTATCCTTGACATCCTTACATTTTCTTAAGGTAGACGAGAAAACTGATGGATTTGCTTATTCAGAACGGAAATTAAAAAGTTCTAGTGCCTTTTTTCAGTGACCAAAAAAATGGAGGGAAAATAAGCCCCCTTCCACGCTCAGTTTTTTCCCAAAGTCACCGGATCATAATTTTTAGACACCCATTTTTTTTCAGCAAGTTCGAAAAATACAGTAACTATGTCTTTGAGGATGACCCCACAGTCTCCGGGGGACGGTCTGTAAGTTATGAACTATATCCAATGTTAACATATAATATTGGTTATTGGGAAGTATACAGAAGTTTTCAGAGCAAATTTTTTCTGGAGTTGGGGGGTGTCGGGTTTTACGTGGGAGGAGCTTTCCGTGGAGGAAAAGACATTGCTATGAAGGGGGCGTCGGAATTCCTAGCATTATTTAAAAAACAATAAGAAATTTAAAAAAAAAATTCAACTGAGAGTAAGGAGCAGCGCCAAAACTTATAACAAACAGAAATTAATGCGTACGTCATTGGGTTCGCCCCTAGTCATTACCTCGCTCTTTGCGCTAATTTTTTTTTTAGTTTCATCAGAGCTATTTATTCTAATTAATGGCATTTGTGATTAAGGGGCCATTCTTATAAAACTGGAAGAAAATTTGAACTTCGGCGTAAAGAGCGAGGTATTGACTAGGGGTTAAGTAAGTTAATTCGTAAGTTACGTCAGATCAAAAGTACACGAAAGCCCTTTAGCCAAAAAAAGTAGAATTAATATGCAAATTTTGTTTTAATTATTCATGTACGGTGAGCCAACATTAAAGCTGCATTAGCGCAGGGATGCCAAAAACAAAAGGAAAACGCTGAAATTACGTTTAGGGGTTATTTGGGTGAAACCGTTTTAGACATTTTAGGGAATTATTTCGGCGAAACAGTTAGAGACATTTTAAAAGATGATTTTAGAAGAGGTTTTAGAAGAGAATTTGAGGGTGAAACTCTGTGGTCGTTATAATACACAAGTTCCATTTGAACAGTGTCGTGAGGCCCTCTACCCCAACCCCAAAGGCCTCCGATCCCCCTACCCCAACCCCGAAGGAAGCCCCCGGTCCCCAAAGGTCCTCCGGGCTCCCAAAGGCCCCCCCCGGTGCCCCAAAGGCTCCTGAGCCTCCATTTTTTAATATTTTTTAATTTGCGCATTTCGGGACACAAAAGGGCCCCACCCTCCAACTTTTGACTCCCCCTTACAACATTAGTGTTTTGTCATGGTTTACCTTGTCGCAGTTACATTCTCTTGATTTTTCAAAGCTCATTTTGAATTTCTTTCGTTGAAATGCAAGAGTTGGAATATTTCAGTAGTGTTTTGTCATGATTTACCATGTCACAGTTACATTCTCTTAAGTTTTCAATGTTCATTTTGAATTTCTATCGTTGAAATGCTAGAGTTGGATTATTTCAGTAGTGTTTTGTCATGGTTTACCTTGTCGCAGTTACATTCTCTTGATTTTCAACGTTCATTGCGGACTTCTTTCATTGAAATGCAAGAGTTGGAATATTTCAGTAGTGTTTTGTTGTAGTTTACCTTGTCACACTTACATTTTCTTGATTTTTCAAAGTTCATTTTGAATTTCTTTCCTTGAAATGCAAGAGTTGGAATATTTCAGTAGTGTCTTGTCGTGCTTTACCTTGTCACAGTTACATTCTCTTGATTTTTCAAAGTTCATTGTGGATTTCTTTCATTGAAATGCATGAGTTGAAACATTTCAGTAGTGTTTTGTAGTGGTTTACCTTGTCAGAGTTACATTCTTGTGATTTTTCAAAGTTCATTTTGAATTTCTTTCATTGAAATGCAAGAGTTGGAATATTTCAGTAGTGTTTTGTTGTAGTTTACCTTGTCGCAGTTACATTCTCTTGATTTTTCAAAGTTCATTTTGAATCTCTTTCATTGAAATGCATGAGTTGGAACATTTCATTAGTGTTTTGTCGTGGTTTACCATGTCACAGTTACATTCTCGTGATTTTTCAAAGTTCATTTTGGATTTCTTTCATTGAAATGCAAGAGTTGGAATAGTTCAGTAGTGTTTTGTAAGGGTTTACCCTGTCACACTTTCATTCTCTTGATTTTTCAAAGTTCATTTGAATTTCTTTCATTGAAATGCAAGAGTTGGATTATTTCAGTAGTGTATTGTCGTGGTTTACCATGTTGCAATTACATTCTCCTAATTTTTCAAAGTTCTTTTTGAATTTCTTTCATTGAAATGCATGAGTTGGAACATTTCAGTAGTGTTTTGTCGTGGTTTACCTTGTCACAGTTACATTTTCTTGATTTTTCAAAGTTCATTGTGAATTTCTTTCATTGAAATACAAGAGTTGGATTATTTCAGTAGTGTTTTGTCATGGTTTACCTTGTCGCAGTTACATTCTCTTAATTTTCAACGTTCATTGCGGACTCCTTTCATTGAAATGCAATATTTGGAATATTTCAGTAGTGTTTTGTTGTAGTTTACCTTGTCGCAGTTACATTATATTGATTTTTCAAAGTTCATTTTGAATTTCTTTTGTTTAAATGATAGAGTTGGAATATTTCAGTAGTTTTTTGTTGTGGTTTACCTTGTCAAAGTTACATTCTCTTGATTTTTCAAAGTTCATTTTGAATTTCTTTCGTTGAAATGCATGAGTTGAAACATTTCAGCAGTGTTTTGTAGTGGTTTACCTTGTCACAGTTACATTCTCGTGATTTTTCAAAGTTCATTTTGAATTTCTTTCATTGAAATGCAAGAGTTGGAATATTTCAGTAGTGTTTTGTTGTAGTTTACCTTGTCGCAGTTACATTCTCTTGATTTTCAAAGTTCATTGTGGATTTCTTTCATTGAAATGCAAGAGTTGGAATATTTCAGTAGTGTTTTGTTGTAGTTTACCTTGTCGCAGTTACATTTTCTAGATTTTTCAAAGTTCATTTTGAATTTCATTCGTTGAAATGCAAGAGTTGGAATATTTCAGTAGTGTTTTGTTGTAGTTTATCTTGTCGCAGTTACATTCTCAAAAGTTTTCAAAGATAATTTTGGTTTTCTTTCGTTGAAATGCAAGAGTTGGAATATTTCAGTAGTGTTTTGTTGTGCTTTACCTTGTCACACTTACATTTTCTTTATTTTTGTTATGTTAGATTAGGTTAGGCTAGATCAAATTAGGCTAGGTTAGGTTAAGTTAGGTTAGGTTAGGTTAAGTTAGGTTAGGTTAGCCTACGTACGCGCGCGTACGTAGGCTAGCCTAACCTAACTTAACCTAACCTAATTTGATCTAGCCTAACCTAACCTAACAAAAATCTAGAAAATGTAACTGTGTCATGGTAAAGCACGACAAAACACTACTGAAATATTCCAACTCTTGCATTTCAATGAAAGAAATTCAAAATGAACTTTGAAAAATCAAGAGAATGTAACTGTGACAAAGTAAACCACGGCAGAACACTACTGAAATATTCCAACTCTTGCATTTCAATGAAAGAAATCCAAAATAACCTTTGAAAAATCAAGAGAATGTAAAAGTGACTAGGTAAACCATAACAAAACACTACTGAAATATTCCAACTCTTGCATTTCAATGATCGAAATTTCAAATGAACTTTGAAAAATCAAGAGAATGTAACTGTGACAGAGTAAACCACGACAAAACACCACTGAAGTATTCCAACTCTTGCATTTCAATGAGTGAAATTCAAAATGAACTTTGAAAAATCAAGAGAATGTAACTATGACAAGGTAAACCATGACGAAACACTACTGAAATATTCCAACTCTTGCATTTCAATGAAAAAAATTCAAAATGAACTTTGAAAAATCAAGAGAATGTAACAGTGACAAGGTAAACCATGACAAAACACTATTGAAATATTCCAACTCTTACATTTCAACAAAAAAATCTAAAATAAACTTTAAAACATCAAGAGAATGCAACTGTGACAAGGTAAACTACAACAAAACACTACTGAAATATTCCAACTCTTGCATTTCAACGAAAAAAATCCAAAATGAACTTTGAAAATTCAGGAAAATGTAACAGTGACAAGGTAAACCAAAACAAAATACTACTGAAATATTTCAACTCTTGCATTTCAACGAAAGAAAGCCAAAAAGATCTTTGAAAAATCTAGAGAATGTAACTGTGACAAGGTAAACCACAACAAAACACTACTGAAATATTCCAACTATGAACTTTGAAAAATCAAGAGAATGTAACTGTGACAAGGTAAACCACAGCAAAACACTACTGAAATATTCCAACTCTTGCATTTCAACGAAAGAAATCGAAATGAACTTTGAAAAATCAAGAAAATGTAACTGTGTCAAGGTAAACCATGACAAAACACTACTGAAATATTCCAACTCTTGCATTTCAACGAAAGAAATTCAAAATAAACTTTGAAAAATCAAGCAAATGTAACTTTGACAAGGTAAACCCAAACAAAACACTACTGAAATATTTCAACTCTTGCATTTCAACGAAAGAAATCCAAAATGAACTTTGAAAAATCAAGAGAATGTATGTGTGAAAAGCTAAACAACAACAAAAAACTACTGAAATATTCCAACTCTTGCATTTCAACGAAAAAAATTCAAAATGAACTTTGAAAAATCAAGAAAATGTAACTGTGAAGAGGTAAACCCCAACAAAACACTACTGAAATATTCAAACTCTTGCATTTCAACGAAAGAAATCCAAAATTAACTTTGTAAAATCAATGGAATTTAACTGCGATAAGGTAAACCACGACAAAACACTACTGAAATATTCCAACTCTTGCATTTCAATGAAATAAATTCAAAATGAACTTTGAAAAATTAAGAGAATGTAACTGTGACAAGGTAAACCACAACAAAACACTATTGAAATATTCCAACTCTCACATTTCATCGAAAGAAATCCAAAATGAACTTTGAAAAATTAAGAGAATGTAACTGTGACATGGTAAACCACAACAAAACACTAATTGCATTTCAATGAAAGAAATTCAAAATGAACTTTGAAAAATCAAGATAATGTAACTGTGGCAAGGTAAACCACGACAAAACACTACGGAAATAATCCAACTCTTGCATTTCATTGAAAGAAATTCAAAATGAGCTTTGAAAAATTAAGAGAACGTAACTGTGACAAGGTAAACCATGACAAAACACTACTGAAATATTCCAACTCTTGCATTTCAAAGAAAGAAATTACAAAATTAAATTTTAAAAATTAAGAGAATGTAACATTGACAAAGTTAAACCACGACAAAACACTACTTAAATATTCCAACTCTTGCATTTCATCAAAATATAACCAAAATGAACTTTTAAAAATCTAGACACCGTTACTTTGAGACTGTAAATCACTTCAAAACACTACTGAAATATTCCAACTCTTGCATTTCAATGAAAGAAATTCAAAATGAACTTTGAAAAATCAAGAGAATGTAACTGTGACAAGGTAAACCACGACAAAACACTACTGAAATATTCCAACTCTTGCATTTCAATGGAAGAAATACAAAATGATCTTTGAAAAATTAAGAGAATGTAACTTTGACTATGTAAACCACAACAAAACACTATTGAAATATTCCAACCCTTGCATTTCATTGAAAGAAATACAAAATGAACTTTGAAAAATTAAGAGAATGTAAGTATGAAATGGTAAACCACAACAAAACACTACTGAAATATTCCAACTCTTGCATTTCAACGAAAGAAAACCAAAATGAACTTTCAAAAATGCAAAGAATGTAACTGTGACAAGGTAAACCACGACAAAACACTACTGAAATATTCCAACTCTTGCATTTCAATGAAAGAAATTCAAAATGGACTTTGAAAAATCAAGAGAATGTAACATTGACTAGGTAAACCACGACAAAACACTATTGAAATATACCAACTCTTGCATTTCATCGAAAGAAATCCAAAATGAACTTTGAAAAATTAAGAGAATGTAACTGTGAGAAGGTAAACCACAACAAGACACTACTGAAATATTCCAACTCTTGCATTTCAACGAAAGAAATCCAAAATGAACTTTGAAAAATTAAGAGAATGTAACTGTGACAAGGTAAACCACAACAAAACACTACTGAAATATTCCAACTCATGCATTTCAATGAAATAAATTCAAAATGAACTTTGAAAAATCAATAGAATGTAACTTTGACAAAGTAAACTACGACATAACACTACTAAAATAGTCCAACTCTTGAATTTCAATTAAAGAAATCCAAAATGAACTTTGAAAAATCAAAAGAATGTAACAGTTACTTTGTAAAATATAACGAAACACTACGGAAATATTCCAACTCCTACTTTTCATTGAAAAAAATTTCAATGAACTTAGAAAAATCAAGAGAATTTCACTGTGACAGATTAAACCATGACAAAACACAACTGAAGTATTCCAACTTTTGCATTTCAATGAGTGAAATTCAAAATTAACTTTGAAAAATCAAGAGAATGTAACTGTGACAAGGTAAACCACGACGGAACACTACTGAAATATTCCAACTCTTGCATTTCAACGAAAATAATTCAAAATGAACTTTGAAAAATCAAGAGAATGTAACAGTGACAAGGTAAACCAAGACAAAAAACTATTGAAATATTCCAACTCTAGCTTTTAAACAAAAGAAATTCAAAATGAACTTTAAAAAATCAAGAGAATGTAACTGTGACAAGGTAAACTACAACAAAACACTAATGAAATATTCCAGCACTTGCATTTCGACTAAATAAATACAAAAAGGAACTTTGAAAAATCAAGATACTGTAATATAACAAGGTAAACTACAACAAAACAATACTGAAATATTCCAACTCTTGCATTGCAACAAAAAAAATTCAAAATGAACTTTGAAAAATCAAGAGAATGTAAATGTGACAAGGTAAACAACGACAAAACACTACTGAAATATTCCAACTCTTGCATTTCAACGAAAGAAATCCAAATGAACTTTGAAAAATCAAGAAAATGTAATTGTGTCAAGGTAAACCATGACAAAACACTACTGAAATATTCCAAATCTTGCATTTCAACGAAAGAAATTCAAAATGAACTTTGAAAAATCAAGAAAATGTAACTGTGATTAGATAAATCACAACAGAACACTACTGAAACATTCAAACTCTTGCATTTCATAGAAAGAAATCCAAAATGAACTTTGAAAACTTAAGAGAATGTAAGTGTGACAAGCTAAACCACAACAAAACATTACTGAAATATTCCATCTCTTGCATTTCAACGAAAGAAATTCAAAATGAACTTTGAAAAATCAAGAAATTGTAACTGTGAAGAGGTAAACCACAACAAAACATTACTGAAATATTCCAACTCTTGTATTTCAACGAAAGAAATTCAAAATGAAATTTGAAAAATCAAGAGAATGTAACTGTGACATGGTAAACCATAACAAAACACTACTTAAATATTCCAACTCTTGCATTTCAATGAAAGAAATTCAATATGAACTTTGAAAAATTAAGATAATTTAACTGTGACAAGGTAAACCACGACAAAAAACTATTGAAATATTCCAACTCTCACATTTCATCAAAAGAAATTCAAAATTAACTTTGTAAAATTAAGAGAATGTAACTGTGACATGGTAAACCACAACAAAACACTACTGAAATATTCCAACTCTTGCATTTCAACGAAAGAAATTCCAAAATGAACTTTGAAAATTTAAGAGAATATAAGTGTGACAAAGGTAAACCACTACAAAACACTACTTGAATATTCCAACTCTTGCGTTCCAACGAAATAAAACCAAAATGAACTTTGAAAAATAAAGAGAATGTAAATGTGACAAGGTAAACCACAACAAAACACTACTGAAATAATCCAACTCTTGCATTTCAAGGAAAGAAACTCAAAATGAACTTTGAAAAATCAAGAGAATGTAACTGTGACAAGGTAAACCACGACGAAACACTATTGAAATATTTTAACTCTTGCATTTCAATTAAAGAAATTCAAAATGAACTTTGAAAAATTAAGAGAATGTAACTATGACTAGTTAAAACACTACAAGACACTATTGAAATATTCCAACTTTTGCAACTCATCGAAAGAAATCCAAATTAACTTGGAAAAATCAAGGAAAAGTAAGCTTGAAAATATAAAACACAAAACAACACTATTTATACATTCCAACTCTTAAATTTCAACGAAACAAAACCAAACTGAACTTTGAAAAATGCAGACAATGTAACTTTGACAAGGTAAACCACGACAAAACACTATTGAAATATTCCAACTCTTGCATTTCAAAGAAAGAAATTCAAAATGGACTTTGAAAAATCAAGAGAATGTAACTGTGACTAGGTAAACCACGACAAAACACTTTTGAAATATTCCAACTCTTGCATTTCATCGAAAGAAATCCAAAATGAACTTTGAAAAATTAAGAGAATGTAACTGTGACAAGGTAAACCACCACAAAACACTACTTAAATATTCCAACTCTTGCATTTCAACGAAAGAAATCCAAAATGCACTTTGAAAAATTAAGAGAATGTAACTGTGACAAGGTATACCACGACAAAACACTACTGAAATATTTAAACTCGTTACCTTCAACGACAGAAAGTCAAACCAAACTATTAAAATGTTTGAGTAAATATTTGTGACTGTTACAAAATTAAATGAACCTTCTTAAGTAACTAGACTTTCTTTTTACTAAAAATTATATCCATGCTATATTGTGAAGAATCCTGAGAATGTAAGTTTGAGATGGTAAACCATGAAAATACACGACTGGAACGTTCAAAATCATACATTTTAGCGACTGAAAAACAAAATGAAGTTAGTATCATCAAGAGAATGTAACAGTGACAAGGTAAACCATGAGAAGACACTACTGAAATATTCCAACTCTTGCATTTCAACGAAAGAAATTAAAAAAGAACTTTGAAAAATCAAGAGAATGTAACTTTGACAAAGTAAACCACGGCAAAACACTACTGAAATATTCCAACTCTTGCATTTCAATTAAAGAAATCCAAAATGAACTTTAAAAAATCAAGAGAATGTAACACTGATTAGGTAAACCAAAACGAAACACTACTGAAATATTCCAACTCTTGCATTTCAATGAAAGAAATTTCAAATGAACTTTGAAAAATCAAGAGAATGTAACTGTGACAGGGTAAAACACGACAAAACACCACTGAAGTATTCCAACTCTTGCATTTCAATGAGTGAAATTAAAAAATTAACTTTGAAAAATCAAGAGAATGTAACTGTGACAAGGTAAACCACTACAAAACACTATTGAAATATTCCAACTCTTGCATTTCAATGAAATTAATTCAAAATGAACTTTGAAAAATCAAGAGAATGTAATGTGAAAAAGTAAAGCACAACAAAACACTACTGAAATATTCCAATTCTTGCATTTCAACGAAAAAAATCCAAAATGAACTTTGAAAAATAAAGAGAATGTAACTGTGACAATGTAAACCACAACAAAATACTACTTAAATAATCAAATAATGTACTATGAGAAGTTAATAGAATGTAACTGTAACAACCTAAAGCACAGCAAAACACTACTGAAATATTCCAACTCTTGCATTTCAAGGAAAGAAATCCAAATGAACTTTGAACAATCAAGATTATGTAACTGAGTCAAGGTAAAGCACGACAAAACACTGGTGAAATAATCCAGCTATTGCATTTCAATAAAAGAAATTCTAAATAAACTTTGAAAATGAAAAAATGTAACTGTGATAAGATAAACCAAAAGAGAACACTACTGAATTATTCCAACTCTTGCATATCAACGAGAGAAATTCAAAATGGACTTTGAAAAATCAAGAGAATGTAACTGTGACTAGGTAAACCACGACAAAACACTTTTGAAATATTCCAACTCTTGCATTTCTTCGAAAGAAATACAAAATGAACTTTGAAAAATTAAGAGAATGTAACTGTGACAAGGTAAACTACAACAAAACACTACTGAAATATTCCAACTCTTGCATTTGAACGAAAGAAAACCAAAATGAACTTTGAAAAATTAAGAGAATGTAACTGTGACAACGTAAACCACGACAAGACACTACTGAAATATTCCAACTCTTGCATTTCAACGAAAGAAATTCAAAATTAACTTTGAAAAAACAAGAGAATGTAACTGTGATAAGGTATACCACAACAAAACACTACTGAAATATTCCAACTCATGCATTTCAACGAAAGAAATACAAAACGAACTTTGAAAAATTAAGAGAATATAACTATGATTAGGTAAACCACGACAAAACACTATTGAAATATTCCAACTCTTGCATTTCATCGAAAGAAATCCGAAATGAACTTTGAAAAATTAAGAGAATGTAAGTGTGACAAGGTAAACCACAACAAAACACTACTGAAATATTCCAACTCTTACATTTCAACGAAAGAAAACCAAAATGAACTTTGAAAAATCTAAAGAATGTAACTGTGACAATGTAAACCACTACAAAACACTACTGAAATGTCTCAACTCTTGCATTTCAATGAAAGAAATTCAAAATGAACTTTGAAAAATCTAGAGAATGTAAATGTAACAAGGTAAACCACGACAAAATACTATTGAAATATTCCAACTTCTGCTTTTCATCGAAAGAAATCCAAAATGAACTTTGAAAAATTAAGAGAATGTAACTGTGACAAGGTAAACTATAACAAAACACTACTGAAATATTCCAACTCTTGCATTTCAACGAATGAAAACCAAAATGAACTTTGAAAAATTAAGAGAATGTAACTGTGACAAGGTAAACCATGACAAGACATTACTGAAATATTCCAACTCTTGCATTTCAACGAAAGAAATTCAAAATGAACTTTGAAAAATCAAGAGAATTTAACTGTGACAATGTAAAAAACAACAAAACACTACTGAAATATACCATCTCTTACAATTCAATGAAATAAATTCAAATGAACTTTGAAAAATTAAGAGAATGTAACTGTGACAAGGTAAACTATAACAAAACACTACTGAAATATTCCAACTCTTGCATTTCAACGAAAGAAAACCAAAATGAACTTTGAAAAATCTAGAAAATGTAGCTGTGACAAGGTAAACCACGACAAAACACTACTGAAATATTCCAACTTTTGCATTTCAATGAAAGAAATTCAAATGAACTTTGAAAAATCAATATAATGTAACTGTGACAAGGTAAACCACAACAAAACACTACTGAAATAATCCAACTCTTGCATTTCATTGAAAGAAATTCAAAATAAACTTTGACAAATCAAGAAGATCTAACTGTGACAAGGAAAACCACGACAAAACACTACTGAAATATTCCAACTCTTGCATTTCAATGAAAGAAATTCAATCTGAGCTATGAAAAATCAAGACAATGTAACTGTGACAATGTAAACCATAACAAAACACTACTGAAATATTCCAACTCTTGCATTTCAATGAAAGAAATTTAAAATGAACTTTGAAAAATTATGAGAATATAACTGTGACAAAGTAAACCATAACAAAACACTACTGAAAAAATCCAACTCTTGCAATTCAATGAAAGAAATTCAAAATGAACTTTTGAACTTTGAAAAATCACGAGAATGTAACTGTGACATGGTAAACCACAACAAAACACTACTGAAATGTTCCATCTCATGCATTTCAATGAAAGAAATTCAAAATGAACTTTGAAAAATCATGAGAATGTAAATGTGACAAGGTAAACCACGACAAAACACTACTGAAATGTTCCAACTCATGCATATCAATAAAATAAATACAAAATGAACTTTAAAAAATCAAGAGAATGGAACTGTGACAAGGCAAACTACAACAAAACACTACTGAAATAATTCAACTCTTGCATTTCAAAGAAAGAAATTCAAAATTAACTTTGAAAAATCTAGGAAATGTAACTGTGACAAGGTAAACCACGACAAAACACGACTCAAATATTTCAACTCTTGCATTTAAATTAAATAAATTCGGAATGATCGCTGAAAATCAAGAGAATATAACTGCGACAAGGTAAACTGCAACAAAACACTACCGAAATATTACAACTTTAGCATTTCAACGAAAAAAATTGAAAATGAACTTTGAAAAATCAAGAGAATGTAACTGTGACAAGGTAAACCACAACAAAATACTACTGAAATATTCCAACTCTTGCATTTCAACGAATGAAATTCAAAATGAACTTTGAAAAATCAATAAAATGTAACTGCGACAAGGTAAACTACAACAAAACACTACTGAAATATTCCAACTCATGCATTTCAATGAAAGAAGTCCGCCATGAACGTTGAAAATCAAGAGAATGTAACTGCGACAAGGTAAACCATGACAAAACACTACTGAAATAATCCAACTCTTCTATTTCAATGAAAGAAATCCACAATGAACTTTTAAAATCAAGAGAATGTAACTGTGACAAGGTAAACCACGACAAAACACTACTGAAATATTCCAACTCATGCATTTCAACGATAGAAATTCAAAATGAACATTGAAAAATTAAGAGAATGTAACTTTGACATGGTAAATCATGACAAAACACTACTGAAATATCTCTTGCATTTCAACGAAAGAAATCCAAAATGAACTTTGAAAAATCAAGAGAATGTAACTGTGAAATCGTAAACCACGACAAAACACTACTGAAATAATCCAACTCTTGCATTTGAATGAAAGAAATTCAAATGAACTTTGAAAAATTAGGAGAATGTAATTGCAACATATTAAACCACGACAATACACTACTGAAATAATCCAACTCTTGCATTTGAATGAAAGAAATTCAAATGAACTTTGAAAAATCAAGAGAATGAAACTGTGACAGGGTAAACCACTACAAAACACTACTGAATGATTCCAACTCTTGCATTTCAATGAAACAAATTCAAAATGAACTTTGAAAAATCAAGAGAATGTAGCTGTGACAAGGTAAACCACGATAAAACACTACTGAAATAATCCAACTCTTGTATTTCAATGAAAAAAATCGAAATGAACTTTGAAAAATCAAGAGAATGTAACTGTGACACGATAAACCACAACAAAACACTACTGAAATATTCCAACTCTTGCATTTCAACGAAATAAATTCAAAATGAACTATTAAAAATTACGATAATGTAACTGTGACAGGGTAAACCACGACAAAACACTACTAAAATGTTCCAACTCATGCATTTCAATGAAAGAAATTCAAAATGAACTTTTAAAAATCAAGAGAATGTAACTGCGACAAGGTAAACTACAACAAAACACTACTGAAATAATCCAACTCCTGCATATCAATGAAAGAAATCCACAATGAACTTTAAAAATCAAGAAAATGTAACTGCGACAAGGTAAACTACAACAAAACACTACTGAAATATTCCAACTCTTGCATTTCAATGAAAGAAATTCAAAATGAGCTTTGAAAAATCACGAGAATGTAACTGTGACAAGGAAAACCACTACAAAACACTACTAAAATGTTTCAACTCATGCATTTCTACGAAAAAAATCCAAAATGAACTTGGAAAAATCAAGAGAATGTAACTGTGACAAGGTAAACCATGACAAAACACTACGGAAATATTCGAACTCTTGCATTTTAACGAAAGAAATTCAAAATTAAATTTAAAACATCAAGAGAATGTAACTGCGACACGGTAAACCACAACAAAACACTACTGAAATATTCCATCTCTTACATTTCAATGAAAGAAGTCCGCAATGAACGTTGAAAATCAAGAGAATGTAACTGCGACAAGGTAAACCATGACAAAACACTACTGAAATAATCCAACTCTTGTATTTCAATGAAAGAAATCCACAATGAACTTTGAAAATTAAGAGAATGTACCTGTGACAAGGTAAACCACGACAAAACACTACTGAAATAATCCAACTCTTGCATTTCAATGAGAGGAATTCAAAATGAACTTTGAAAATCAAGAAAATGTAACTGCGACAAGGTAAACCACGACAAAACACTACTGAAATATTTCAACTCATACATTTCAGAGAAATAAAATCAAAATGAACTTTTAAAAATCAAGAGAATGTAACTTCAACAAGGTAAATCACAAAACAAAGCTTCTGAAAGAATACAAAATTTGAATGTCAACTAATACAATCAGCAACCAACTATGAAAAATCGCGAAAATGTCACTGTGACATGGTAAACAACAACAACATACTACTGTTGTAAGGGGGAGTCAAAAGTTGGGGGTGGGGCCCTTTTTTGCCCCAAAATGCGCAAATTAAAAAATAATAAAAAAGGGCGGCTCCGGCGCCTTTGGGGCGCGGGGGGCCTTGGGGGGGCGGGGGAGCCGTTTGGGTGCCGGGGGGACGTTGGGGGACGGGAGGGTTCGTGGGGGGTGTGGTTAGGGGAATCGAAGCCCTTTGGGGCTGGGGTAGAGGACCTCACGAAATTGTTCAAATGGAACTTGTGTATTATAACGACCACAGAGTTTCACCATCAAATTCGCTTCTAAAACCTCTTCTAAAATCATCTTTTAAAATGTCTCTAACTGTTTCGCCGAAATAATTCCCTAAAATGTCTGAAACGGTTTCGCCCAAATAATCCCTAAACGTAATTTCAGCGTGTTCCTTTTGTTTTTGGCATCCCTGCGCTGTCACATTTCAAATTACTGGGAAACCCTTTCCCGCGTTAATCTCTTCATCTCTAAGATCAAAACATTCGCCCGGAAACAATTCTCCTTTCGTGAGAAATCAAACAACCTTGGCGTCACCTGTCAGACATTAATAATCTTCACCCGGAAGAAATTCTCTTGGACAAACTCCAAAGACATTAATCAACCCTGACGTCATCTGTCAGACATTAATAAACTTCCCCGGAAGCAATTGATCCTGTTTCCTATTCCTGGATCTTAACATTCGCCCCGAGCGTGCACTTGGCCAAAACAACAACAATAAATAAATCAGTGAAGCCGTATTTGAAAATAGAATTTCTATCTCTTTAGACTCCCACATAATTCCAAAATAACAAGTGATGTCATTTCTAATTCCTGACACTAAAGATCAACGAAGCCTTATTTAAAAATGGAATATTAATTTTTCTCTCTGACCTAAAGAGCGTTTATCCGTCAGACCTAAGATCAAAGAAGCCATATTTGTTTCTTTATTCCCCTTTCGTAAATCAATAATTCCCCTCGATTATGTAAATCAAGTTCTCGGAAATCCATTTCACCTCAAGTCCTAGATCAATACATCTCTTCCCACCGTTAATACGCATGTGCAAACTTCACCCTCAGTGTCATTACACCTGGATAAATAACAACAAATAAATCGACCTGGGAAAAAAGAGGTCATTGACCCTGACAGCACAGGTGTTCTCCCTAGGGACTCTATGCCCATATATGGTGTACTGATCGGAGATACGTTCTTTTGATAACCGAATTATGTACTGATCGGAGTCAATAAGGCCTTTCTACTTACGTCTGCATATTAGAGGCGCTGGGAGGTAAATATAGCGAAATTGATTTCAAAGTTTGATAACTACAATTTTTGCATATTATAAAAATAGGAACTGTCTTATTAACATATCTCCTCTTCAATAGCCCCAATTTTAGGCTTATACTATATAAACTACTTTATAATAATATAAACTAAGTAAATATATATAATATTCATGCATACTATATATATTTACTGCTATATGTATATACTGATACTTATGCATTATGCGGTGCCCACTGCTATATACTGTATAAGGAAACCAGACATGGAGACCCGTCGGTAATTTTTTTGCTGCTCATATAATTGACATATGAATAAACTAAACATACCACACGATGCCTTTTTTATGCTCTTTCCAAATAGAAGAATCATTTTTTTCGGATATGAATTTTACCCTCACCCCTATATACCAATTCAGGGTATATATTTGCAAATTAGGGGGGGTGTAAATTTTATTTCTGATGTAAATGGGAGGTAAGTTTAAACTTTACCCCCACCCCCGCCCTAATGAGCAAATACATGCCCTGAACTGGTATATATAGGGGTGGGGGTAAAAATTAATTTCCGACAAAATGATTATTATATTTGGAAAGAACATAAAAAAAGGCATCGAGTGGTATGTTTACTTTATTCGTAAGTCAATAATATGATTTTTGAAAAATTTACCTATATATATATATATATATATATATATATATATATATATATATATATATATATATATATATATATATATATATATATATATATATATATATATATATATATATATATATATATATATATATATATATATATATATATATATATATATATATATATATTGTACATTGTGAATATTTATTGTTTTATGACTATAATGAGTAAATGTTTATTCCTTAACTGACATTCCTTAACTCCAAACTTCCTTAACCTGACATTCCTTAACTCCAAACTTCTTTGCAAAGTTTTGCCAGTAAGTTCTCTGTTTTTGAATATGTTTACAGGGCTGTGGAGGAGAGAGGGAAAGCTGGGTGGGTAACCAATCTAATAAGACTTTCAAATTGACTATAATAAATTGAAATTACAGAGCATAGCCTACATACTACAATCTGTATATTTTACATAAAATTATATTTAAAGAGTATTAATTATTACATGTAATTACAAACATTATTATTATATTTGCCTAAGTTACCAATATCTTTCCACTCAGTTACAAATCCTTCTATGTGGCTTGGTCAGTCGCTAAGAAATTAAAAAAAAACTTCTTTAAAAAGAAATTTAAAAAAAATTAAAAAAAAAGAAATTAAAAAAAAAGCTTTACCTCCAGCATGAAAAGTAGATTTATTTATAGTAATTATTGGATCGGCAATCTATTTTTGTGTTGATTTCTATTTACAAGGATCTTTCTCTACATACCATCCATATAAAGTAAGAGGATCAGCAATCTGTTTTTAATTTGATTTCTATCGACAAGGATTGTTCTCTACATACCATCCATATATATATATATATATATATATATATATATATATATATATATATATATATATATATATATATATATATATATATATATATATATATATATATATATATATATATATATATATATATATATATATATATATATATATATATATATATATATATATATATATATATATATATATATATATGTATATATATAATTGAGCTATATCACCTAACATTAAATTTTAACTTACTTAAATTTCTATCAGCTCCTTTCCCGTGATGAAAATTTTCAAACTGAAGGAATTTACCCCAGGTGACAACTTGGCTTTAGTTTTTGATTTCAGACCATCAACAATCGAAAGGTTTCATTTTGTTAACTTTTCATTGAGCTTTTTGTTTGACGTTCGGAAGCCGGAAGTAAGTTTATACGAAAAAGGCGACAGCTTGTCCGTTATCTTGACCGTGGCGAGTAAAAATCAGGGCTAATAATACCATTTATAGGTAAAAGAATTTTGAAGGCATTTTCAGAAAGTTTGCTTCAGGGAAGGTAAAGTAACCCCGTAAAAAAACCGATCTTAAAAAATAAGTAGATTTAAGTCTTAGCTCTCATTTGGTGATGAGTGACATTTTTTTATGAAAGGAATTTGTTTTATGTAATAAATTTAGAAAATGTGTCAACTTTATGTCCCAAATGTCTAAAATGTGTCCATTTTTTGCCCTATTATGCCATTTTGTCCAGGCACATAGAAATATGTCCTTTGGACATAAAATATGTCCAGTTGGCAACCCTGCTGAGATATACACTGAATTGCTGATGGGTGAGGAAACGGGTAGAGCTTTTATACGCGCCAAGACTGTAGTAGCCGAATATTATTGAGTTGTGATTATACTGTATAAATTTATATACAGTGGTTCATAGCATAAGTTACACAACGTAAGAATGTGAAACGGTCTACGATAGGTCAGCTAAACATAATCAAACAGTTCGTGGTAACGAACTGTAAGTAAGTAGCAACCCGGCTCAATAGTAACCGAAGTAGAAAGGCCCCTAGTACTCCCGTACGAACACATGTGCTGCCATCTACAATTAAGTCTAACGCTGACGGGACATAATTTATTCAAGGATTGTCGATCGAGTCTAATGGATGGTATCAAGGTTAATTTATTTGTTGTTCGTCTAGGTGTAATGACACTTGGGGGTGATTTACATAATCGATGGGGAATGTATTGATCTAGGACTCGAGGGGGGAAGTGAATTTCCGAGAACTTGATTTACATAATCGGTGAGGAAGAGATGTATTGATCCGATAACGGGAAACAGGAAGTACATGCCTCCTAAGGCCGGAAATATTAGCGGGAGAGGATTGCAGAGAATATAAGGAAAGGATTTTTGCTATAGTTTTTATTAGTCTGTGAATAGAATTCAAAGGAGCGAGAACAGTTTGACTTTACTCATTTGTATATATTTGTGCTGATGATGAGTGGAATGTTTACCCTATTACAAGTTGATAGTGGAGTTGATGGCAATAATACAAGAGCACCAAACATTGCGGTAGAAATCACGAGAGGATCACGGCTTTGTCTGGAATGGAATAAAGTATGCGCAAGATATGTGATATCCTTGAGCAAATATGAAAGAGAGGATCAATTATTCTTTGAGGGAAAAGCTTATGGAACGCAAGTGAATTGATTTCAATGTGTTTTAAGAGCATTGTTCAAACATATCTAAGACAGTAAAGTGTACTGCTAATTGTACATGCTTAGTATTATTGTTGTAATTATTCAATAGAATTGTTTCGAAATCAAAAATGTTCCCTTTCTTTTTGTTGTTAGAATGTTAGGCTAACGAATCATGGTCAGTCTAGAGTCAGATGACAGAGTGAAAGGATTGAAAAATGAATAAATTTGAGAAAGAGAGAATTAGAACAGATCTTGTGTTTATGGAAAAAAAATTTGATTTCGGATGATGATTTTCTCGAGTTATCTCTTCAACGCAGGATATTCTCTCGGGAAACACTTGACAATATAATGGGGACTGATTCTCCCCCATTGGACTATTGTATGAAGCTTTGTCAATGTGACTCAAATGCTTATACTCAATTTATTGATATATTAAATGGAACAAAGCAGAATAATATCGTGGATACACTTTTGAAAACATTGCCATAAATTCAATGTAGATGGCTCCCCCACCATTCAAAAGAAGGGACGTCACAGAGTTACTCCTCTCACATTCCTCCACCCTGAATTTATCGATCGAGGACGATCAGTTTCGTTTTAGCTGTGAGAAAGTTGACATCGGAAACCAAAAAAATGTTCTATACATGTCCACTATGCATGTACACTCTTGGCAGTTGGACTCAGTGTGGCAATTGCATGATTATTGATGACTATAATGAAAAGTGTAAATAATGTAATCCTTGTAAATTACATAGAGGATATGCAGTACAAATTAAAGGATGTAATTCATGTCTTGAAGAGATTTGTGACTCTCACCCTAGAGGACATCTGTGCTCCAATTGTCACTATGACAAATGTGATCAGTGGGAGAATACTTACCCCGCAATGATTGGAAAGGAATCCTAAACGTGATTTCAGTTTATTTCTACGAGATTGGTATCGTCGTGGATTTAAATTATTCTGGGAGGAAGGATCTGGTCTGCAATTCCACTGTTTGAGTAACAAAACAATTTAGTTTCTACTTCATTGTTTTGATGACACTGCCTATTATGACTATAAACCAAGTAATTTTTATTTGGCAGTTACCGAATGTGATTTACCATTTGAAAACACTGTATGTGATATTGCTTCAAATAGACAGATTGAAACTCGTGAATTTCATAATATGAATGAAAATAGTATCATTGACTATACAAAGAGACATGACAAAAGTGAAGTTACATTGTACTGTAGAAAATGTGACCCTGACTTTGCAGTCAATCAAGATCAATATACAGTGAATCCAAATGATTTAACAGCATTAGTGGTTCACGACAGTTGCCTATACACCGATGAAGAAATCTAAAGTGAAGATTTAAAGACATTGTTGTATATATACATTTTATTAATAAACAAATTCACAAACATTTTTTAAGCACTTTACTCTTATGGCACTGAAATTTATATAATACATGTCTGAGAGAATATTTTCCACTAGAAAGTCGTTCAGGCGTGGATTCAATTCAATTCAAACTTTTTATTTCCTCCGAATACGAAGAGTAAAAAAAAAATAATAACTGCTAATCAACAGGCCATAAAATTATTCTAAACTATATAACAACAAATACGCAAAGGCCTTCAATCAAAATTACCACACAAATTAACACTTCATTCAATAGATAATAAATTAACACTTCACAAATTAACACATCATTCAAAAATTAAATCAAATAAAATAAATTAAGCTTCGTCCGCAGCTCTATATAAATTATGAGAAAAAACATTTAATTTGGATAAAAAAATTCTTTTGCTTTTTCTCCAAAACATCAACAGGGTTTTTTATTTTATATTCATTCTTTAAAAAAGTATTTGATTCAGATTTAGAAAAGCGGCAAAGGAACTTAGCAAAATTCAAAAATGTGGTTTTTTCATGCGCAATATTACCAATTCTAAAAAACGGGAGAAGCGATGAAAAAACTAAAATTTAAGGCAAAGTGACTGTATTATATACCCGAGCCAGTGATTTCCGAGAAAGAAGATCGCGAAGACAAATTACTGCCCCAAAACTAGACGCTATTCTACATTTAACTGCTTTAGAAATAGAAGCACGGCATATAGCTAAAGTTGGTCCATAAGGCACACCAAGATATAAAAAATATTCCAAAGGTTTTAAAATACTATCATAAATACGGACAGAAATTTCTGAATTAACGACATCATTAGCCTTAGGACCAAGAATTAAAACTGACACTTTTGAGGGCGAAAACGAAGTCCATGCTCACTAAAAACATTTGCTAAAAAATTTACATTTTGTTGAAGTGACTGGAGCGATCGACACAAAAGGAGTAAATCATCTGCATAAGCAATCCACGACAGAACATAACCTTTACCATAAATAAAAGTCAAATGAATTTGATCAAATAGCCCCAAAACAGTAATATTGAAAATCAAAGGAGAAATAAAGCTTCCTTGTCTCAGCCCCCTACATAACTTAACATTATATTCACTAAACTGATTGTCACCATAAATGTTGAGAAACTGCTTGTAAGTATAGCCGCGACATCGGAACACGAAATATAGTAGTGCATGGAAGCCACAGCTTTTAGTCGTCAGATCCTGCACTCTCCTCCGATTTTGAATAATAGTTTTCCCACTGCTCTCAATATAGTTGCTGATGTGGGGTGTATAGAATGTATAGGGTAGACCAAGAGGATCAAAAAATTCAATCGTCTTCATTGTTTGAAAGATGCACATCCAATGACCCGTCAGCATATTCGACGGATTGCTATTAACAATAAATAAGGTATTGTTTCCACTTTGAATTTTTCCAAGAAAGTGCGAGGGCAGACAATAGGATTTGTACTTGGACATATAGGGATCCATATTAAATACATTGATTATTTGACTGGTGTTCATGGTGCCAAGTCTAGTAGAACACTGCCTTCGGGGGTGATTTCCCAACAGGTTTCATATTGATTTAGTGAGATTAGCGCAATACTCTCAGCCAATGGGTCGGCAAATGTACACTCTAAACGCACAGTAACCGTAAGTACTACACTCATACCCTGCGTGCCAAACAAATCCAATACAATGACACCATGTTGTTTAGCAAACATTTCTTCGGTTATGCCATTTTCAAATAGTTGCGAATCATGATCTAGGGTTTGCATGGTCAACTCATACAATGTTCTATAGGATTTATCAAAAGATAGATTGTAGAGTGGGATACTGTTTACTTGGCACACAATAGATAAAAGCCCAAATATTTCAAATTTATGTGGACATTCAGGCCACGATCCTATTGCACTAGCGCTTTTTACAAATTCTAAAGTAAGCTTTGAAGGTACTTCGCCCCTGATGCATAATGAGTCTGTTAACCCACTTGACCCCACAGCAATATGACGGTGAATGTAGATTGTTTGACAAACAAGTTGTTTAATGTTATTTGCACTGGCTCTCAGTTTTTCCACGGCCAAAGCAACAAAACTCATGACTTGTTGTTTGCGTACATGTAGTATTGCTGAGGTGAAGGAGAGACTCACATCAGGATTGGCAGCAAGTTCTTTTCTCAATATGAAATTGGAGGGAGCAAGCGTTAATTTTATATCCACTTTAATATTGGGTGGTAACCATTGGGGTATATTAAATATTTCATGATATATTTTTCCAACTAGATGTAATTCGCTAGTTGTAGCATTTTTAAGTGCATCTGTACTATCAGTATTAGTAATATATTCATATTCATTGGAGGTACAATTTTCATAGGATATTCCATCGGCAAGAATTGGCAGTGTATTATCGGATTTCTGGACTTTCATTTGTAAATCTCTAAATGTCGAAGACCTGTCTATAAAGTAGTGTTCATTGGAATAAATTTGAAAGTGGATATTATCAGAGAGGGGTTGTTTTGGATAAAATTGTTCATAGTATCCGTATTTTGAACTAACATAAACATTTTCTGCATTGAATATATTCAATGAGGTGGTGATTGAAGGTTGACAATTCTTATGCGGTAGGTAGGACATCTTAGGAAAAGAAATCTAGTTTCGATCTAACAATTCTCTTCCTGGGGCTTCTTCTTCTGTTTACAGTACGTGTTTTTCCTTCTTCTCTTTGACAGGGGTGATGTCTTTCGTTTCTGACCTGAGTAGAGACTGATGAGTGATGCATTGTTTCTTGACCGTTTTGAACCCTTCGCATTTTGTTTTAATCTCTCGCCAAGAGTTTGCGCACTGGACCTGAGATTTTTCATATCACTTTTTTTAAGATCCTTGTTAGAGCCCCAATCGTATAGTG